>NC_057808.1:562109914-562409914 GCF_018294505.1 Triticum aestivum
CGGGAGGGGTGTGGCGTACCGCAAAACGGACGAAACGGACCTCCTACGGTCGAAACGGGGGTCCTGTTCCTCGGGAGGGGTGTGGCGTACCGCAAAACGGGACTCCACGGGATACTGTTCATCTCCACCGTCGACCTCCTCCAGCCTCCGCGGGCTACCGTCGACCTCCTCCAGCCTCCACGGGCTCCTGTTCATCCAGCCTCCACCGCGCGCTACTCCACCGGCTACTGTTCAACCACCCCTCCACGGGCACCCCTCCACCGTCTACTGTTCATCCAGCCCTCCACACCACGGGGTCCTGTTCAACCACCCCTCCACGGGCACCCCTCCACCGTCTACTGTTCATCCAGCCCTCCACCACACCACGGGGTCCTGTTCATCCAGAGGCAACGCCACCGCTCACTGTTCATCCAACCCCCCCTGCAACGCTCACTATTCATCCAATCGATCGGCTTTAGTTAGCAGCAGTAGCGAAGGAATCGCTCGATCGGGTTCAGTTAACAGCCATCGATCGATCACTCGGGTTCAGTAATGCGTAGTCTGCAGTGCAATCGCTCGGGTTCAGTTAGAGCCCAACGCCTCGCTCGGGTTCAGTTAGAGGCAACGCCTCGCACACACGCGCGTACGTGTATGAGAGAAACGCGCATCGCTCGGCCCCCGACCTCCCACCGTAACCGGGAACTCCCCGAAATTTTCCTCCCCCTCGCTTCTACCACGGTTTTTTCCGTCATGGACGGCCCAAAGAATGTCATGCAGCTGCGTCTCCGGCCCGCCCAGGACGAAAGCCCATTTTCTGTCATGATTTTTTGTCATAGAAGTAGGAGCCCACCACATCTATGATGATACCGGGTTTTGTCACAATTATCGTCATAGAAGTGTCATATGTATGACAGAATTTTTTTTCGTTCGGCCCAAAATGTCACGGATGTGTCTTTTTTTGTACTGTTATACTCTTCCTTATGTGATGTCAGTACTTACCATGAGATTAGCATATGATCTTTTTCATTTATTTCCTTTTGCTTTAATCAAAACTCAAACTAAACTTTATTATATATGTCGCACACGATTACAAGGATAGATCACTAAGCAATCACTTGAAAAGAAAGGATTGAACTAAACTTTTATTCAAGTAAATCGAAAGATAACTAAGGATCGAACTAAGATAAGTAAAGGCAAAAGATAGTGGAGGTGATACGATACCGGGGCACCTCCCCCAAGGTTGGCACAAGCCAAGGGGAGTGCCCATACACGATACTCAAGTCTCCTTCGGTGATGAAGAAGGAGGTGGTAATGAAGTAGAGGGTTCGTCCTTCTTCCTCAACTTACGCTTGAGGATGGAATTTTCCTCCTTTAGATCACCGATCTCCTGCTCGAGCTCTAATATCTTTTTGCATAATTCTTGCTTGTTTTCCTGCAAGAGACGAAAGGGGACAAACTGGATCTTAGGTTTCTTTGCTTTGTTGGGGAGACTTGACTTCTTGAATTCCACGTGCATGTCCCCATGTTGAGGCAATGGAACTTCATCCTCGTCTGAGCTTGTCTCCTCCTCCCCTTTAGGATCATAGTCTTCCTCCTCCTCCGAAGTCCAGCTATAGTGCTCCACATCACCATAAACCTTGGGGTTTGAGGTATAATCAACAACATAGCTCTCACCCTCCGAGTCTTGGGATAACATATTTTCAGATCTGTCAGGAAAACAGCCAGAAAAGAAAACAGAAGATTTCTCCGTGATACGGTGATCAGTGGGTTCAGGGGGTATATAAATATTTTTTATCTTGGGAAACAAGCAAACGGAAGAAAAACAGAGTCCGGAAGGTACCCGAGGCGGGCACAACCCACCTGGGTGTGCCTGGCAAGCCAGGCGCGCCCTAGTGTCTTGTGCCCACCAGGGTTGCCTTCCTGATTGTGTCTTATTTTCCTAATTTTTAATATATTCCAACACCAATAGAAAATATTTTTGTGGATTTTTTGGAGTCCGTTTACTTACCGTATCACATACCTCCTCTTTTTTCACGATTCTGGAGTGTTCCGGAAGGTTTCTTTTATGTGTTCTTCCGGTGTCAAATTTTGGATAATATTTCTTTCAATATTAATGGGCGTACCTGAGATATAATGTTTTATTCTTTGCCCATTGACAACCTTTGGGTTAGTACCTTCGGCATTATTTATTTTGATAGCTCCAGATCAATAAACCTCCTCGATAACATAAGGTCCTTCCCATTTGGAGATAAGTTTTCCTGCAAAGAATCTGAAACAAGAGTTGTACAAAAGAACATATTCTCCAACTTTGAACTCATGCTTTTGGATTCTTTTATCATGCCATCTTTTGACTTTTTTTTAAATAACTTGGCATTTTTGTAAGCTTGGGTTCTCCATTCATCTAATGAGCTAATATCAAATAACCTCTTTTCACCCGCAAGTTTGAAATCATAGTTGGGTTCTTTAATTGCCCAATATGCTTTATGTTCTAACTCAAGAGGAAAATGAAAAGCTTTTCCATAAACCATTTTATAAGGAGACATACCGATGGGATTTTTATATGCTGTTCGGTAAGCCCAAAGTGCATCGTCTAATTTCTTAGACCAATTCTTTCGGGACCTATTGACAATTTTTTGTAAAATTAAGTTTATTTCTCTATTGCTAAGTTAAACTTGACCACTAGACTGAGGATGATAGGGGGATGGAATTCTATGGTTAACATCATACTTAGCAAGCATTTTATGGAAAGCACCATGAATATAATGTGAGCCACCATCAGTCAATAAGTATCTAGGGACTCCAAACCTTGGGAAAATAACTTCCTTAAGTATTTTAATAGAGGTGTTGTGATCAACACTACTAGTTGGAATAGCTTCTACCCACTTAGTAACATAATCAATAGCAACCAAAATATGTGTATACCCATTAGAGGAAGGAAAAGGTCCCATATAATCAAAACCCCAAACATCAAATGGTTCAACAACAAGAGAATAATTCATAGGCATTTCCTGACGCTTACAAATATTACCAATTCTTTGACATTCATCACAAGATAAAACAAACTTATGGGCATCCTTGAAGAGAGTGGGCCAATAAAAACCAGGTTGTAATACCTTGTAAGCAGTTCTGTCTCCCGCATGACGCCCTCCGTAAGCTTCAGAGTGACATTTTCGTAGGATTTGTCCCTGTTCATGCTCAGGTGCACAACGTCTAATAATACCATCTACTCCTTCTTTATAAAGATGTGGTTCATCCCAAAAGTAATGTCTTGAATCATAGAAGAATTTTTTTCTTTTGTTGGTAAGTGAAGCTAGGTGGTATATATTTAGCAACAATATAATTAGCATAGTCAACATACCAAGGAGTGTTATGAGAGACATTTATTGCAGCTAGTTGCTCATCAGGGAAACTATCATTAATAGGTAGTGGGTCATCAAGAATATTTTCTAGCCTAGACAAGTTATCAGCTACGGGGTTCTCAGCTCCTTTTCTATCAGTGATATGTAAGTCAAATTCTTGTAGCAAGAGAACCCACCTAATGAGTCTAGGCTTAGCATCTTTCTTTTCCATAAGATATTTAATTGCAACATGATCAGTGTGAACAATCACTTTAGAATCAACAATGTAAGATCTGAATTTATCACAAGCAAACACAACTGCTAAGAATTCTTTTTCAGTGGTAGCATAATTTCGTTGGGCACTGTCTAGAGTTTTACTAGCATAATGAATAACATTTACTTTCTTGTCAACTCTTTCTTCTAAAACAACACTAATAGCATAATCACTAGCATCACACGTAATTTCAAAAGGCAAGTTCCAATCAAGTGGTTGAACAATAGGTGCATAAATTAATGCTTTCTTAAGTGTTTCAAAGGCTTCTACACAATCATCATAAAAGCCAAATGGAACATCCTTTTGTAAAAGATTTGTAAGAGGCCTAGAAATTTTAGAGAAGTCTTTAATAGACCTCCTATAGAAACCAACATGACCAAGGAAACTACGAATACTTTTGATATCTTTAGGACATGACATTTTCTTAATTGCATCAACTTTAGCTTTGTCCACCTCAATACCTCGTTCAGAAATTTTATGTCCCAAGACAATACCTTCATTAACCATAAAGTGGCACTTCTCCCAATTTAAGACAAGATTAGTTTGCTCGCATCTCAGCAAAACTCAATCAAGGTTGCTTAAGCAATCATCAAAATAAGTTCCGTAAACGGAAAAATCATCCATGAAAACCTCAACAATCTTTTCACAAAAATCAGAGAATATAGCAGTCATACATATTTGAAAGGTAGCAGGTGCATTGCATAAACCAAAAGGCATACGTCTATAAGCATAAGTTCCAAAAGGACAAGTGAAGGTGGTTTTCTCTTGATTAGGTTGTGAAACAGGTATTTGAGAAAAACAAGAATATCCATCGCGAAAGCCAAAGTGTGTGTGCCTAGATTATCTTTCTAGCATTTGATCAATGAAAGGCAGAGGGTAATGATCTTTTCTAGTTGCTTTATTTAATTTTCTAAAATCAATTACCATTCTATAGTGTACCTCCCTTTTTAGGGACACAATGAACATGACTTAACCATCTACTATCAGCTATGGGATAGATTATACCTGCTTCCAGAAGCTTCAATATTTCAGTTCTTACCACTTCTTTCATTTTAGGATTTGACCGTCGTTGGTGATCAACAACGGGTTTAGGGGTTTCATATTAATCTTGTGCTGACATAGAGTGGGACTAATGCCCTTAAGATCATCAAGAGTATATCCAATAGCAGCTCGGTGCTTCTTCAGAATTTTCAATAATCTTTCTTCTTCATGTTCTGAAAGGTTAGAACTAATAATAACAGGATATATCTTTTTCTCATCAAGATAAGCATATTTCAAAGTGTCTGGCAATTGTTTTAATTCAAACACATGATCACCTTTAGGTGGAGGAGGACCTCCTAGAGTTTCAATAGGCAAATTGTGTTTAAGCAGAGGTCGTTGTTCAAAGAAAATTTTATCTAGCTCATTTCTTTCATGCATATGCATATCATTTTCATGGTCTAGCAAATATTGTTCTAGTGGATCAGTAGGAGGCACAACAATACAAGCAAGACCAGTTATTTCATCCTTACTAGGAAATTCTTTCTTATGATGTTTTCTATTGAACTTGAAAAAATTAAACTCATGAGACTCATCACCAAAACTAACACCGACGGTTTTTTTCTCACAATCTATGTTAGCATTAACGGTGTTCAAGAAAGGTCGACCAAAGATAATGGGTCAAAAGTCATCTTGTGGGGAACCAAGAATAAGAAAATTAGTAGGGTATTTTATTTTCCCACACAAGACTTCAACATCTCTAACAATCCCAAGTGGTGTGATGGTGTCTCTATTAGCTAGTTTAATAGTAACATCTATGTCTTCTATTTCAGTAGGTACTATATCATTCATAATTTCTTGATATAAGGTAAAAGGGATAGCACTCACACTAGCACCTAAGTCACATAAACCATGATAACAGTGATCTCTTATTTTGAACAAGACAACATGCATGCCAACAACAGGTCTATGTTTATCTTTCTCATCAGGTTTAGCAATTCTAGCAGCTTCATTGCAGAAGTAAATAACATGCCCATCTATATCTTCTACCAAGAGATCTTTAACCATAACAATGCTAGGTTCTACTTTGATTTGTTCAGCAGGTTTAGGTGCTCTAATACAACTTTTATTGACCACGGTTGAAACCTTAGCATGTTCCTTTATCCTAACAGGGAAAGGTGGGTTTTCAATATAAGCAGTAGGAACAACTGGATCAACATTATAAATGATAGTTTCATCTTTAGCTATTACTGGTTCTTTAATTCCTTCTTTAATAGGTGGGTGATATTTAAACCACTTATCCTTAGGGAGATCAACATGAGTAGCAGATGATTCACAAAAAGAAGCTACTCTCTCAGAGTCAAGTTCATATTTAGTGCTAAACTTTTGAAAGGCACCAGTATTCATAAATAATTTAGCACAATCATACTTATGCTTAATACCCGACTCTTTACCTTCGTCGAGTTCCCAATCTTTAGAGTTGTGTTTAATTCTTTCTAAAAGATCCCACCTGAATCCAATAGTCTTCTTCATAAAGGAACCAATACAAGAAGTATCGAGCATGGATTGATCATCACGAGAAAGCCGAGCATAAAAATTCTGAATGATAATTTCTCTTGAGAGATTATGATTGGGGCATGAATATAACATTGACTTAAGCCTCCCCCAAGCTAGAGCGATACTTTCTCCTTCACGAGGCTAAAAATTATACATATAATTCTGATCACGATGAACTAGATGCATAGGTTATTTTTTTGGCGAAATTCCAATTTCAATTGATTCCAATTCCAAGATCCAATATCATCGCATAGCCTATACCATGCCAATGATTTTCCCTTTAAAGATAAAGGGAAAACCTTCTTCTTAGTTTCATCTCCGGGTAAACCTGCAAGCTTAGATAATCCACAAATTTAATCCACATATATCAAGTGCATATCAGGATGTTCAGTTCCGTCTCCTGCATAAGGATTAGCTAGCAGTTGTTCTATCATACCTGAAGGAATTTCATAACCAATATTTTCAGTAGGTGCAGTAGATTGAGGGGAAACTAATCGTGGTTCCGGTCGAGGTGAAGATACCCCGAACAAACCCCTCAAAGGATTGTTCTGCATAGTAACAAGTGACAATAAATTTCAGCACATAGTATTATTTTTTCCTTACCAATTTCCACTTACCAAGAGCGCTTCACTCCCCGGCAACGGCACCAGGAAAGAGCCTTGATGACCCATAAGTATATGGGATCAATCGTATTCCTTTCGATAAGTAAGAGTGTCGAACCCAATGAGGAGCAGAAGGAAATGACAAGCGGTTTTCAGCAAGATATTCTCTGCGAGCACTAAAATTGTAAGTAACGAATAGTTTGATAGCAAGATAATTTGTATCGAACAAGTAACGGTAACAACAAATAATATGAAGCAAGGTATCCCAATCCTTTTATGACAAAGGACAGGCCAAAACGGTCTCTTATGATAAGCAAAGCGTTCTTGAGGGTACACAGGAATTTCATCTAGTCACTTTCATCATGTTGGTTTGATTTGTGTTCACTACTTTGATAATTTGATATGTTGGTGGACCGGTGCTTAGGTGCTGTTCTTACTTGAGAAAACCTCCTACTTATGATTAACCCCCTCGCAAGCATCCGCAACTACGAGAAAAGTATTAAGATAAAATCTAACCATAGCATTTAACTCTTGGATCCAAATCAGTCCCTTACGAAGTAGCGCATAAACTAGGGTTTAAGCTTCTGTCACTCTCGCAACCCATCATCTAATAACTACTCCACAATGCATTCCCTTAGGCCCTAATAAGGTGAAGTGCCATGTAGTCGACGTTCACATGACACCACTAAGGGAATCACAACATACATACCATCAAAATATCGAATATATATCAAGTTCACATGATTACTTGCAACAAGATTTCTCCCGTGACCTCAAGAACAAAAGTAACTACTCAGAAATGATAATCATGCTCAAGATCAGAGGGGTATTAAATATCATAATGGATCTGAACATATAATCTTCCACCAAATAAACCATATAGTAATCAACTACGAGATGTAATGAACACTACTATTCACCCACAAGCACCAATCTAAGGTTCTGGTACAAAGATTGAACACAAGAGATGAACTAGGGTTTGAGAGGAGATGGTGCTGTTGAATGATAACCCACAAGTGTAGGGGATCGTTTGTAGCCTTTTTCGATAAATAAGAGTGTCGAACCCAACGAGGAGCTAAAGGTAGAACCAATATTCCCTCAAGTTCTATCGACCACCGATACAACTCTACGCACACTTGACGTTTGCTTTACCTAAAACAAGTATGAAACTATTTTGCAAGAATAAAACTATGAGCACTTTGCGAGAATAAAACTACGAATAAGTTGTAGGGTAATAAAAGTGGATAGATTTTGTCAACAAGAAAGTCATTTGTCCATAGGCAATCGATAACTAGGCAAGTAATCATTCTTGCAATTTTATATGAGGGAGAGGCATGAGCTAACATACTTTCTCTACTTGGATCATATGCACTTATGATTGGAACTCTAGAAAGCATCTGCAACTACGAAAGATCATTAAGGTCATGAAACCCAACCATATCATTAAGTATCATGTCCTCTTTACTCCCATACGCAACAACCAACTTACTCAGGTATGTGCTTGTATCACTCACGCCACCCACCATAAGTGAATCATGAACATATCGCAACACCCTACAGCGGGGACCCCTCCATTTGCGCAAGACGGAGGGCACCGTAGGACAGCACCATAAATAAAATATATACTCATACCAACCAAGATCACGATTAACCCATAGGACAAAACAGATCTACTCAAACATCATAGGATAACCATAGATCATTGGGAAACAATACATGGAGTTGAGCACCATGTTTGAGTAGAGATTACAGCGGGGAGAAGAGGTGTTACACCGCTGCATAGAGGGGGAGAAAGTTTGTGTGGACGGTAGCAAGGTTGTTGATGTAGATCGCCGTCATGATCCTTGCCCCGACGGTGTTCCGGCGCCACCGGGAGAGAGGGGGAGAGAGCCCCCTCCTTCTTCTTCTTCCTTGGACTCCCCCTAGATGGGAGGAGAGTTCCCCCTCTGGTCCATGGCCTCCATGGCGGCGGAGGGGCAGGAGCCTCTCTGAGATTGGATCTGTCTCTCTGTCCCCTTCTATTTTGCGTTCCCGTTTTCTGGCCGAAAACCGTCTCTTATATTCCCGGAGATCCGTAACTCTGATTGCGCTGAGACTTTAACATGATTTTTTCCAGATATAAGCTTCCTTGCACCCGAAGTAGAGATCCAACCAACCTATGAGGTGAGCACAACCCACTTGGGCGCGCCTGGCCCCTGGGGCGCGCCCTGGTGTCTTGTGGGCACTGTGGGCCCCCGTTTGCGTTGATTCCAAGTCCCAAAAATCACATATATTGCAAAATAATTCTCCGTAAATTTTTATTGCATTTGGACTTCATTTGATATGGATATTCCGTGAAACAAAAAAACATACAAAAAACAGGAACTGGCATTGGGCACTGGATTAATAGGTTAGTCCAATAAATCATATAAAATGTTGCCAAAAGTATGTGAAAGTTGTATAATATTGTCATGAAACAGTCAAAAATTATACATACGGCGGAGATATATCATTGAAGATGTTGATGGAGATTGCCCTCCCCAAGATGGGAGAGTTGTTGGTGATGATGATTTCCCCCTTCGGGAGGGAAGTTCCCCAGGCGGAATCGCTCCGCCGGAGGGCAAAAGTGCTCCTGCCCAAGTTCCGCCTCGAGACAGTGGCGCTTCGTCCCGAAAGTCCTCCCCTTATTTTTTCTAGGTCAAAATGACTTATATACCAGAAGAGGGGCACCAGAGGTGGGCCGAGGAGGGCACACCCACCAGGGCGCGCCTGGGCTCCCTGGCGCGCCCAGGTGGGTTGTGCCCACCTGGTGGGCTCCCCGTGGTAGTTATTTGCTCCAATAATTCTTAAATATTCCATAAAAATTCTCCGTGAAGTTTCAGCTCATTTGGAGTTATGCAGAATAGGTGACCTGATGTAGCTTTTTCAAGTCCAGAATTGCAGCTACAAGTATTCTCCCTCTTTGTGTGAACCTTGCATATTATGAGAGAAAGGCATTAGAATTATTCCAGAAAGCATTATTATGCATAAAAACATTATAAATAATAGTAAGTAATCATGACGCAAAATGGACGTATCATACGACCGTATCGACACGCTGCCACCGCCTCGCCGTCAAGGAGGAGCTGCTGCCCGGGATCAAGAAGGCGCATGGCCGCCTCCTCCACTACCTCGATGGTCGCTCGGGCTCGAGGGCCTTCATGTCCGAGGCAGAGCACGCAACTCGACAACGGGAGCGGTACGACCAATGCAATGCCAGTCGTCGCTCCGTGTTCGCCAAGAGCGATGTCGCGCCGGACTGGATCCGCAATGAACCAGACCTCGCCGCCGCATGGGCGATTGACCTCTCCGTGACCACTGAGGGAGTCCTGGACTAAGGGGTCCTCGGGCGTCCGGCCTGTTAGCCATGGGCCGGACTGATGGGCTGTGAAGGTATGAAGACGAAGACTTTCTCCCGTGTCCGGATGGGACTCTCCTTGGCGTGGAAGGCAAGCTTGGCAACCAAACATGAAGATTCCTTTCTATGTAACCGACTTTGTGTAACCCTAGTCCCCTCCGGTGTCTATATAAACCGGAGGGCTTAGTCTGTAGAGGAGACATACAATTATAGTCAGACAGGCTAGACTTCTAGGGTTTTAGCCATTACGATCTCGTGGTAGATCAACTCTTGTAGTAATCATATTCATCAAGATCAATCAAGCAGGAAGTAGGGTATTACCTCCATAGAGAGGGCCCGAACCTGGGTAAACATTGTGTCCCCCGTCTCCTGTTACCATCGACCTTAGACGCACAGTTCGGGACCCCCTACCCGAGATCCGCCGGTTTTGACACCGACAACCACCACAGAGACAGCCGCCAGGTGTCCCCGCCACTTTGACGGCAATCTCACCATGATCGGCGAGGAGTGGTCGCTTAGCGACTGCTCCGCCAATGCCGGTCGCGGCAAGGCCGCTGCCAGGGCTCCGAAGGCCATGTCATAGTGGCCACGGTGGAACTCCGCACGACATAGCAGGAGGTAAAGCGGATCCTCCGCGAGCGGCGGCAGCCGCCGGACAAGGCTGCCGCAGCCCTCCAGTGCCGTTTCGCTGTTGGAGGGACCATGATGACAACGACGACAACACCGATGGAGACGGTGGTGCGGCAGGGCAGGGCGGCCACGTATACGAGGTTGTCGTCCGGTATAGGGTTTAGTTTTTTTTTCTTGTTTTTTAGTTAAACTGTCGAAATATCTACCTTTTTATGTAAATCATATCCAAACTTGAATGAAATCTGTTCGGTTTCATCGAATTTCATGAGATTGGTTCGAAATGTTGGCCTGATGTATGCGGCTAGCATTGGATGTCATCCTCCCATATTCGTGTCCGCGGACTGGCCCCCCTATCCACGGACGGATGCAGGAGGAAATTTGCGGGTTGCTGCTGAAGATGCCCTAAAGCAGTTCTTATCCGAATGGACGAAATACGCTAGCGATATTTAAAAAGAATATATGAAAAACAACACCATTCCCTGATTAGTGATGATCTCAGATATAAAATCACAAACTCACATTTTTTTCTCAACAAGAGATTGATACGAAAAATAAATTCAATGAGGAAATTGCACATCTATTGCGAGAAGAGGAAATCAAGTGGTACAAAAGGTCCAAAGCCCAATTCATTTTGGAGGAAGACAAGAATACACAATATTTCCACGTGGTTGCCAATGGGCGGCACATGAAGAAATGTATTTTTAGCCTCCAACAGGATGATGGACGTATCCTCTTGATGCTTCATTGTGAGTCAATAAAGTCCACCCTTGGTCAAGGGATAGATCTAGGGTTAGGCAGATCTCAAGCATTTCATAACCATGTACCTGTATTCGAGGCTCCAATGGAAGTGAACTTCGCCCTCGATGAGAACCAACATATGACATTTGACAAGTCATGACAGAAGAGAACAATATCCTTACAACACCTTTCTCGAAAGAGGAGGTGATAGATGTGATGTTCCAGATGGAACATATGACAAGGCTCCAGGTCCCGATGGCATCCGAGTAGAGTTCTATCAAAACTTCTGGGATGCCATCAAGACTGACCTAATGGAGTCATTCTATTCTTTTCACACCGGCGTGCTTGACCTATCCAGGAGTTTTAGGGAAATTATGTTGTTGCCAAAGACCAAGGAGACTGAGTAGATTGAGCAATACAAACCGATATGCCTCCTTAATGCCAGTTTCAAAATATTCATCAAAGTGACGACTAATAGGCTCAACGCCATTGTTGACCTTTTTGTTCGGCCATCGTAAATGACTATCATCCGGCGTCCTCAACCATCTCCAGCCAAGACTCCGGCCGGATCCGACCGGCCTCGGCCATCTCCAACCATGACGCCGACTGGATCCGGCTTCCTCAACCATCTCCAGCGATGACAGCGACTAGATCCGGCCGGCCTCCACCACGTGTCCCTCTACTCCCACGACCTCGCCTCCCTCTGTCTTTGTCCACTGCTGCCTAGACCGAGACAGGCATGATCCGGTTGGTGCCAATTTTTTGATGAACAAATGGACATTAGTTGCTATCAATTTTTCGATGAACAAATAGATATTACTTGCTGGCAGTTTTTGATGAACAAATGGATATTACTTGTTGCCAATTTTTTGATTGAACAAATGGCTGACCACTGTATGTATATTACTTGTTATCAATATATTACTTGAACAAAGATGGTAAAAGAAAAATTAAGTTAAGATGCAAGACAATTGGGATTCGGTTTGCTTACATAGAGGCTCCCGTGGTGATTTGTTTATATTTTGGAAATTGTATGAAATGATTCCTGTTTATTCTTGATGATAGTAATTGCTACCTGCTATGAATTGGTGTAACGTTTTGCTACAATGGTGACGGAGATGGTCATGTTAGCTGCTAAGAATTGTTGTATCATTTTCTACAATGGTATACTAGACATGGTCATGAATTGTTTATTGTTGTATCATTTTTACATAATGGTATACTAAACATCTACTACCCATCGCCTAAACATTTCTGGGTATCGGGTTTTGGTCAATTTTGGTGTCATTCTCAAATAGTTAACTGAAAATGACTCGTCTGGATGTCCACATCCTTTAACCCATCAAAGCTAATACATCGTCTTTTATCTAATTTTGTACCATTCATGATCGCTGAGTTAACACCATATACACATGACTAATCCATTTCAAAACGTAGGTCACAAATGCAAAGTGAGGTCCTAAATTTGAAGGAATTTACATAGATTAAGAATATCTTTAGGCACCAGAATCATATTTTCTATTTGACAAGATGAAGATTGAAATATATCTAAAGTCTGAACCTTTTACTGTAGGGAAATGAGTTATCACAAGAAATTATGCTACTGCACACTGCCGACACCGGTTAGACTAGATATTGGAGATAGAAACTATCATATAAATAAACCTAAAACCTAACAATGGATCACACCTAGAAGAAAATATAAAAATGGGCCTAAAGCTATAGCACGTGTGAGGATAAAAAATTCTCAATTGATCTTCTAGACCTAGTATATGCGTGGTCACCGAATTTACACTTGATTGCTCTGCTAGATATGGCATATATGTGAACCACACTTGCTTTCATAACATAATACTAATAAAATTTCCAGTACGTGCATGGATCCACAAATTATGTATGAACTCAAGATTTAGGACTCACTAGATGAGGAAGAGAAGAGCTTCTGGCCTGCCCAAGCGATTGATGACTCGCGTGCCGGTGATTGTGATAGCATGAGGACCCAAGATACATGCCATCGCCCGAGGATCTCAGACGGTTGGACGAATGGCAGATTGCATAGACGAAATAGCAAAGGCAGGGCGCCGCCTGCCCCGCGCAGATGAAATAAAGTGATTAGGAGAAAATCTTCACCCCAGGGAGACTTATGGTTGGGACTCGCGGATGACGAGGCCGCCTCTTCCTCTACTAGTATCTCGACGGAATAGTCGAACGGTTAGGCTTTTCTCTCATGCAATTCTCATGCTAATGACTAGGTCTGCTAGCCATCGACAACCTTCTTCACATTTATGAGACTCACAGAGAATACTTTTTCATTGCATAAATTTATCATGTATTTATAATAAACTTTTTTTGCTTCGTCATTATTTATTTTGGTAGTAAATTTATTTTGAATTTTATGCATCATTAACAAATTGAATTCGATTTTCAAGTATAACTGGTAGAATTAAATATACCATGCTCATGAATTTTAACATGCATATTTTTCATATATTTCTAGTATGATTCATTATAAATATGATAAATTATTCCAAATCGGAACATTTAGCTGAATTTTATATTGAAGTGATAATTTGTTACGGTAAAACGAACTATAAATCTAAGTAACTACAAACATAACATTACTTCAAAATAAATTTATGTCCACTAATGTATTTAAGTGCATTTATATGTGTATTATTATCCATAGTTTATGAAATATCTTGAAACACTTGATGGAGTGTTTTAGAGTATGGATAAAAAGATAATATGGTAGAGGATTCAAGAGTATAAGTGTGTACCGCTAGTTTAGGTATAATGCAACTCTGAATCCTGAATTGTATGAGACGTCACCATCATGCCTCGCCTCAAGGGGATCTGGCTCATTTGTTCTTTGATCGTAAGCGAGTTTTGTGGTGGCTCCATTCCGATCATGATGCGGTGGCTTCATGGGAGGTGTGCGGGCTAGGGAGGTGCGATGCGTGAGGGTGTGGTGTTGGGTGATGTTTTGGGCAAAAGCTTGCTGGGCTCTTGCAGGCCGACGACGTTGATGTGGCGCACTTTGGTTCACCTTCCTGGAGGTGCCGCTATGGAGTCCATCCCCTCACACCCTCGGATCCAATTCTTCAGGTGAAAGCCTAAGGCTGGATCGGGATCATCGCTTCCCCCTTTGGAGCATCATCTTGAAGACCTAGGGACCCTGTTCATGCTCTCCATGTGTCAGACGCTCACGACATTACGGTCGACAGGTACCCGATAGGTAGTGTGGTGCCTAGTTTGGCAACGATGATGATGGCCGTTGCTACAGGGTCGTGACAAGGCTTTTTTTTTTTAGCTTTTTCCGGCGTGCTAGAGAGGTTTCTTCTTGATGAGAACGACGATGATGACGGCACTGACGGAGACAGCGGTGTGATACATCTCCAAAGAATCTATAATTTTTGATTGTTCGATGCTACTATAATATCAATATTGGATGTCTATTATGCAATTATATGCAATGTTATATCTTTTTTTGGACTAACCTATTAACTTAGTGCCAAGTGCCAGTTGCTGTTTTTGACTGTCTTTGGTTTTCCAGAAAATCAATACCAAACGAAGTCCAAATGCCACGAAACTTTTTGATGAACTTTTTCTGGACAAAAGAGACCCTGGAAGCTTTGATAGAGGGCCAGAAGATGAAGGAGTAGCCCACAAGGCATCAGGGCGCGCCCTGGTGGCTTATGGGGCCCATGTTCAGCTATTTGACCTAATTTCACCTCTATAAATTCTCTAAAATCGGGAAACAAACAGAGAGCCACCCAAAACCCTTTTTCCGCAAGCTTCTGTTCTCAAGAGATCCCATCTGGGGCCTTTTCTGGCACTCTGCCGGAGGGGGATTCGACCATGGAGGGGTTCTACATCAACCTTGCTGCCCGATACGTCCCCAACGTATCTATAATTTTTGATTGTTCCATGCTGTTATATTATCAATGTTGGATGTTTTATATACATTTACCAGCAACTTTATATCATTTTTTGGGACTAACCTATTAACTTAGTGCCTAGTGCCAGTTGCTGTTTTTTTTGCTTTTTTTACTTTGCAGAATATCAATACCAAACGAAGTCCAAATGCCACGAAATTTTTTGGAATTATTTTTTCTAGCAAGAAGAGACCCTGGAAGTTTCTGGAGGCCATGAGAGGAGGCTTGTGGGGCCCACTAGCTAGGCACCAGGGCACGCCAGAGGCCCTGGCGCGCCCTGGTGGGTAGTGGAGCCCAGGGGCACCGCCTTGACCTACCTCCACCTCTATAAATACTCTAAAATCCCAAAAACCCTAGGGGAGTCGACGAAACACTTTTTTCGCTGCCGGACGTTCCAGAACCACGAGATCCAATCTAGAGGCCTTTTGTGGCACTCTGCTGGAGGGGGCCAACGGTCACGGAGGGGTTCTTCATCATCCTTGATGCCCCTCTGATGACGCGTGAGTAGTTTACCACAGACCTACGGGTCTGTAGTTAGTAGCTAGATGGCTTCTTCTCTCTTATTGATCTTCAATACAATGTTCTCCTTGATGTTCTTGGAGATCTATTTGACGTAATGACTTTTGTGGTGTGTTTGTTGGGATCCGATGAATTGTGAGTTCACAATTTGATCTATCCATGAATATTATTTGAGTTTCCTCCGAACTCTTTTATGCATGATTGTTATAGCCTCCTATTTCTTCTCCATTTATTGTTTTTTTAGTGTTGTAGGGTGGAACCCTAGATGGATATCTTTCACGAATTGGAGGGGAAATTCCCAAGAACAAGAAGAACACAAAGGGGGAAAACAAGAGGAACACTCAAATTGACTTGATCCAATCACACAAAGAGAGATACAAAGGTCCAAATCCAACACAAGAAGACACAAGAGGTAACTAGTTCATCCAATCCTATGAGGAAAGAGGTCTTGATGATCCTATGATGGGGATCCTTCTCTAAGAGGAGGCCTTGATATCCATAAGAGGATCTTCTCCCTTAGGAGGTCATGATCTCCAAGATGAGGAAGATGAGCAAAGCTCTCTCAATATCTCGCATATACTTTGCTATCCCTACAAATGAGCTAGATTGGGGGAAAAGAGGGGTACAAGGGTCAAAAACCCAAAGTGCACGCAGGCACACTCGGAAAGGTCCAGGCACCCGGGGTAAAGGTCCGGGCACCCGGGGATGCCTGGGAGGAGGAGGCTGGGCACCCGGGGTGGTCAGGGGCACTGCGCCCCACTTGGCCGGCCGGTGTGGGCACGCGCGGGGGGGGGGGGGGGGGGGGGGGGGAAGGTGCGGGCACCCGGGGGTGGATGGTGCGGCCACACGGGGTGTCTAGAGAGCCTCCGATGCTTCATGTCTTGGAGCTCTTCCTTCTCCTTGTCGGTTGCTTGTGACTCCCTCCTAGCTTCCTCACGGTCATCTCCTTGGTACCTAAGAATGCATAGTATTTCCATTTGAGGTAGAACCCAAATCTCATGTGAATCCGAATGAAGCTCGAAGAGGAAAGAGTTAACCTCGGTTTCGACGGCACGTGCGTGTGCTCTTGTCATTGGTTCTCTTCGTGCTTGTGGTGGTGATGGGACGTCCATGGGGATGAACGAGGGATGCTCCACATCATCTCCACCCCCTTGGGAGAGATCCGTCCACGGATCGTGATCTTCATCACCATGGGAAAGAGAGGGCGTAGCCATGTAGAAGTGGACGACCACCAAGCACTTATCATGTTGAAGCTCGAAATGGGCACTCTCCAATGTCGCACCGTCTTGTGTTTCCTTCAAAAGGAACAAGTACAAAAACACTTGGAAAAACAAATGCGGTTAGCGTTAGTGCAAAACCAAGCATTCAAGAGGTGATTCACCAAACAAGTGTTGTCATCAAGCATAGCATATAGTGTGAAAAGGGATTGTGACATGTCATGTAAGCACATAAATTGAGCAAAATCAAGGACATCATGGAAACAAGCATGTAAATGTGAGGTAGCGATGCAAATATGTGTGAAGAGAATAAGCATCTACCTCAAGCTCATAGCAAGCATGCATAAGGCGCTCAACAAATGTTCTATTATATGCATATGAAGCATTCACAACACCAAAATAAATGAAGTCTAAAGTGCAAGACAATCCAAGCGTAACGTGCATGGGGTGTAGTGAATATAGTGTGGCACTCAACACAATAGAAAGAGCAATTGTTCATCATGTGTGAGGCAATCATATCATTCAAGCTAGTAGTGCAAAGATGCAACATACTATAGGTAATCATGTCAATCATGTCATGTGTGCAAATAGTAGGCATAGGCAATGCACATGGCATATCGCAAACATGGCAATAACAAGCAATATCTCCACCAAGCTTGCAAATACACATACAAGTACTAGAATCAATCATCATGTGTAATGCAAAGCATGGGTCACAATTGCATGTCAAAATCATGTAAACAGGCATAACATGCAAAGTGAACACGATAGTATGGGCATAGGGTGACAAGTGGTAAATAGCCCACAACCATGTGAGAGCCAAGTAAAAGGAATGCACGAAGTCGTTGCGTGAAGAGAACGGTGGTAATTAAGGACAATCCACGGGATCCCAAATTTTCGTTGCTCTCAAGAGCTCGTTTCGTCAACTCTTGGGATTGAGAGGTTGACGAGTATACGTGAGTATCTACACAAAACAAAGACAAAGACAAAGGGAAAATTGTGTGTGTGTGGTATATGTACACATCATCCATTATGATGCATACGTGCATGTGTTGGTTAGCATAAGATATCCAATTCTTAAATAAATGAGATGCGTGATATAGAAACATGCCATCCATCATGATAGGTTTGTTGTTATGTATAGCATAATGGAGACTCAAATTATGTAATGCATCATGAGAAATATGTAGAGCATTGTTATTCATGGAATTCATATGGTGCACACAATCATGGGGATCATGCAATGTATGGAATGCATCAAAATCTCCTAATATGTATGGGGAAACTATTGGGGTCTCCTCATGAGCATTAATGGAAACATCACATGGAGAATATTGACAACATCCAAAACAAAGCATATTTTGTTCTATGTGATCATGGCATGGTATACTAGATGAATTGCGTAAATCATGTAAAGGAAGCATGGCAATATCATCGCATGCAAAACAAAAGCCAATGACCATCATCTCGTCATCTATGCCATAAGTGCAAATGGGATTTATTTTAGTGGGGCATGCATAGTTCCTATGTTGAGATTGAAATGATGCAATATGGGAGATCTCACTCATAGCATATGACAAGTTTAAAGGGTTGTTGAACATGATGTCAAAAGAATTTTCACATGATATCCTATGGAGCATAACATCACAACTAGGCAACTCGACATGCTCATCATCATATTCATCATAAATTGGTAAGTCATGACATGATGAGGTCACACTAGCATGAAGCATGGTAATAGGTGTGTCAACATCATGCAAGCAATCATTGGTAAGATAGTCCACTAGTGGGACAAGAGAAGCATCATCACCTATGTTATCTTTCGAGCATCGCTCATGTGTTGTAGGTGAGGTGTCAAAGACCAAGTTGTGGTCATCTTCATCGTGATGGAACCTTGTGGGGGGCGCATTATCGTCCACCATGGCCATCGTCATCTCCATTGGAGGTATGGACTCGACGAGGATACGCATGTCGTCATGTAGGAGACCTAGCACCAAGGAAGAAAACACACTCGGTTAAGTCGTTAGAAATCATAGTGGCCTCACGTGCCGTCTCAACTACCTCACTCACTAAGTGTTGTAGCTCACTCACTCCCGGTAAGATTCCCTCACTCATATGGTTGGTGGAGTCACTCAAATGGCTCTCAACCTCACATAGGATGTGTGGCATAATCTCGTGTGTGGGGCTAGTGGTGGTCACACTCATCCTCTCATAGGAAATGCTCTCAATGTCACATATGGTGGAGTCACTCATATCACTCATGGTGGGGTGGCTCTCCTCACATGGGAGTTGGGGCATCTCGTCATATGTGGGTGTCGGAGAGATGTAGGTGCAAATGTGTCCATGCTCAACTCCTTTCGCCGCCTTGGTTGAAGGGATAGTCCATGCTCAACCTCCTCATCCATAACGCCTCCAAAGATGAATGCCGTAGGAGGTGGCAAATCATCATGCTCCTCCGAGACCAAAGATAATGTCTCACGTGCAGTGTCATAGCTTGACTCGAAGTAAGAGTCCCATTGGGGCGCCGTCTTCATGTTGTTGAAGGGGTTTGTGCTTGTCGCAGTGGTTGAAGGGGATGGCCCTTGCTCGATCGTCCTGTCGTTGTCTTGTATGAGGCCCATATGATGTGGCACCTCGTAGCTCGTCTCCATGACCGAAGAGAATTTCCCATGTTCGGCCGTCTTCCTTGAGGGGCTTCCGAAGATGGAAGTGTCGCCCTCGCTTGTACGTGATCGCCTTGGACTTGATGAGATCGATCTAGGCATAGTCGTGGGAAGTAGGCGAAGATGCCGTACATCCAAAGGCGAAGATGCCTTGATAACACTTGGTGAAGATGCCGAAGTGGTGGTGGTAGCCGTAGCTTGCTCTGTTGGGGAACGTAGTAATTTCAAAAAATTTCCTACGCACACGCAAGATCATGGTGATGCATAGCAACGAGAGGGGAGAGTGTTGTCTACGTACCCTCGTAGACCGTAAGCGGAAGCGTTTTATCAACACGGTTGATGTAGTCGTACGTCTTCACGATCCGACCGATCCAAGTACCGAACGCATGGCACCTCCGAGTTCTGCACACGTTCAGCTCGATGACGTCCTCACCTTCTCGATCCAGCAAGAGGGGCGAAGTAGTAGATGAGTTCCGGCAGCACGACAGGATGGTGACGGTGTTGGTGAAGAACAATCTCCGCAGGGCTTCGCCTAAGCACTACGAAAACTATGACGGAGGATAAACTAGAGGGGACGGGGTGGCCGGCACACGGCTTGGTGTTTCTTGATATGTCTTGGGTGCTAGCCCTACCCCTCTATTTATATGTTGAGTCTTGGGGTCGAAACTTGGAGTAAAAGCCTCCACAAAGTCGGTTTCACCCGAAAGGCAAGAGTCCTTCTCGGACTCCAGGGCCAGACGCCAGGGTTCCCGGCGTCTGGCCCCTGGACTCCGCAAAACTTCCTTTTGCGCTTTCCAAAAACCTCGTGGGCTTTCCCCTTTGGCCCAGATAAAGTGTTCTTGTGCCCAAACATTTCGGGAAACATCCGGAACCCCTTCCGATGAATTCCAGAACCTTTCTGGAGATCAAACACTACTATCCACATATCAATCTTTACTTCCGGACCATTCCGGAGTTCCTCGTCATATCCGTGATCTCATCCAAAACTCCGAACAACATTCGGTCACCAACATACATAACTCATAGTACTATATCGTCAACGAACGTCAAGCGTGCGGACCCTACGGGTTCGAGAACTATGTAGACATGACCGAGACACCTCTCTGGTAAATAACCAATAGCGGGACCTGGATGCCCATATTGGCTCCTACATATTCTACGAAGATCTTTATTGGTCAGACCGCATAACAACATATGTTGTTCCCTTTGTCATCGGTATGTTACTTGCCCGAGATTCGATCGTCGGTATCTCAATGTAGGGGAACGCAGCAGAAAACAAAAATTTTCCGACCTACGCACCAGCCCAGGACCACTATGGAGACTGCATACATGGTTTGATCTTTTTCGTTACCGACTCGTAGCGCAGCGGGAAGTAGAGTCGATGACGATCGGCGGTAAAGATCCCCGCAGCTAGGATTTACAACCTCCCAACCGCGAGGATGTATACCCTCATCTGCTCCTCAGACAGCCCTCCAGGAGGCGGTCGAACAGCCCCCCGGACGGTGTCGCGGACAGCCCTTCGGGAGGGCCTTCGAAACTCGAACGGTCACTCGGACAGCCCTTCGGGAGGACCTTCAAAACTCGGACGGTCACACAGACAGCCCTTCGGGAGGCACTCACGAACTAAGACCGAAACTACGATCTCTCTACAGAGTTGCACACATACGGTGTCATCTATCCGGCAGGGCTTCGCCGTCCAGAACTAGTTCCTGCCGGAACCCAGACAGCCTTACGGCTCTACAAAACTCTTTTCGTGGGAGGGAGAGAAGAAGCCAGATAATGCATGGCATGTGTATGAGAGCAAGGGAGAGTGTGGAGGGCTGCCCCTCCACCTCTATTTATAGGAAATCCCAAGGGGGTAGGGTAGTTTCACAAAAAACCCAAAATGCACATGAATGAAGTCCTTCCACAAGGACCTAGGAGTGAAACCAAGGAACAAGAGGGTCCCCAAGGGGGGATACCCCATGTGGCCGGCCACACCCCCATGAGGGGCCCAAAAATGGCTCCTATCCATCCATGTCATCCCCAAGATCTTTTGGAGCAAAGCCCCAAAAGGTGGCTTTCCATAAAGTAACCATAAAGCTGATTTTCACTATTCACGACGAAATTTTTCAGCGTCTGATCGAACTGAAAATATTTATGTGGGCTAAGAACATTTCCAGTACCCACTAAAATGATTTTCAACGCGTTCTGAAACAATTCCGGTTTTAGTGATTTTCATCTGCGAAACGCATCTGAAGTGGCTCCGGCAGCTCCGGAACATTTCCGGTTTTTATCTCAGAAAATTCCAAAAAGCTTCCAGAATGATTCTGGCATCCTCCAAGAATTATCAGGCATGTGCCGAAACCAATTTGACTTAATGGTGTATCCCGAAACAACTTTTCGGTATCATCAAAACTTATCCGATGACCTCTCTCTGCGGTACGATTCCGCTGTCCGAAACTTTTCGGTGTCCGAAACTTTTTCGGTGATTTTCTCTCAGACTCCTTGTCTAGTATTCAGCAGATAGATGACCCTTAAGCGTGTGACCCTATAGGTTCGGTGAAGTATAGACATGACCCGGAACCCCTTCCGATCAATGATCAACATCGGAGCCGTGGACACCCATATTGACCCCTATACCCACACGAATAAATATTCGAGTGAACCTCCAGTTGCCGTGTGCTATTCCTGTTGCTTCACGATATGTTACAAATAGCCGAGGTGAGACATGTTGGCATTCCCGTGGATCAACAACTTGTCCACTATGCTAGTTACCTCGTTACCGGTATTGTTCTCTTTTCTCGTTATCGTGTTCCGGCATCCCCATGATCAAATCACAAAGTGTCTGGCCAGACGATGATGGATACCGTAACACCGAGAGGGCCCAGAGATATCTCTCCATCGTCGGAGGAGCAAATCCCAATCTTGAGCTATCAAGTTACTTGACACACTTTTCCATGAACCCGTAAGCCGCCGTAATAGCCACCCATTTACGGATGACGTTTAACAAACCCCAAAGTTCATGAAGCAAGCATGAAGAAACTCGATACTCTCATGGTCTAAGGAATCATGCAAACGTTAACCATATCTGTGTTATGTACCAATAAACTTGTGACGAATGAATCTCATAGCATAACATCATGCCGGGTCGATTCAACACAAATGTTCTCTTAACATTATGCCCTCAAGGTTGGTAACATAGACATGCCCATGATCAGGAAAACATAACCATCCTGCAACACTTGAGCTAGTCTTAGAGGCCAGACTAGGAATACATTTTACCGTTTATTATTCCACACGTGCATATGAGTCTTCCTCTGAGCCTCGTGGTTATTGCAGACTCGAGAACCATAGCAGTTATAGCATGGAACATAAACATAATTATGAACTCGGAGATAAATAATATCATTTATTATTGCCTCTAGGGCATATCTCCTACAGACTCCCACTTGCACTAGAGTCAATAATCTAGTTAATGCTAATGCACTTTACACCTGTGGCACACCGGTATAAATATGCTTCGCTTGTGGTATAGCCTGATGTCCAACGGATCTGACGACTTCAGTTCCGTGTGTATCTTTGCATGTCCTCGCGTTTTCACGTTTTCACAAAATTCATATTTTGTGTGGACTTGGCTTTGTATGTATGTGAATCACAGGTCGAACCTGGATTCCTCAGACTGAGTTATGGAGCAACTACCTGCACTATATGATTCAACATCTTCTTTGTCGCTTCTAAAGCGTCAACATACTTAGCCCTTGTTATAGAATTCGCCACAGTAACTAGTTTGAACAAATTCCAACTAACTGTGCCACCACATTGTGTGTTACACAAAACCCTTAACTTAAATCGAAAATCGCACGGTGAAAAGATGAAGACTATCGATGTAACATTTTACAACGAACTCTTCATGATCTCCGCTTGCAAGAAAACATATCATCAGTACTTACTCTAGTACTCAATGACATCTTTCACTATTGTCCCACGATCAGTACTTTGATCACTTTAGTATCCATACTCGCAACACCTTGGGAGTATCGGACATATCTGGTTGTTTTACATACCATGGAATACATGATTAATCCAAACACAAAAGTGTGTGGAATCTGCATTATGTATTTTACTCATCAGTGTTTTGGGACACCGAGTCTTGCAAAAACTCTTTCCATGTGACTTTGGCAAGAATCACTCCTTGGCGTTTTAAATGCTAAAAGGTTTTAGCATCTTGTCAATATGTATTCATTGCTTAGCCCCATTAGGTAAATCTATCTCCATAGATCATCATGCCTAATATTGAGGCTATTTAGCCTAAGCACTTCATCGAAAAACTATTTTCTAATGAAGTCCTAATTCGTGTCAAGAAATTTATTTCCAATTACCAATGTGCCAAGCACATAAGGTTTTTAGAAATATTATTACGCTCCCACTTACTTTCTTGAATTACAAGCATCTTCGTTACCCATTGATGAAGTCAAAACCCCTTTGACCATTTCATCAAAACACGAAGATTCCAACTCCATTTTGCTCTCTTCTGTCCATTGCTAGAACTCTGAAGTTTGCATACCTACTAGCATCCTCTGGATCGACAAATTACTTTGGACTGTATCATATACAAGTCCTAGCTTTCATTTCCATCCGATGGAAATCCTTTTATCATCCATGTTTCATATCTCATGATTGAAATATGTATTAATTGCTAGTTCAACCCGAACCGTCTTTAAGCATCGCTACGATGAAAACAACCTCATCATAGTCAACTCTTGAACTTGTTATTTCAACAAGTCGAGCTTTATGGATAAAACATTTTTATCCGTATCAGTTTTAAGTTCCATAAATATTCGTTAGACTCTAAGTCTTCCGAAAGGTGTATCAAGGTTTAAATCTTGAATCACTTATATGGAAACTAATTCGGGTTGTATTGGCATTTAGCCAATTCCGGAGTCAGGGCCCATCAATGCTTCCTTGTGTATCGTAGGTATAATGTTGTCTAACAACAATATCTCGTTTGCGCACCTGAGAGGTTTGCACGAGCCTTGCCTACGTGGTTCAGCTGCAAGTTCGACCGAAGTTCATACATTTTATTGTAGAGACTTCCGTATCAGTCGCAGTAGGAAACTCTGGAATTACTTCCAAGGTCTCTTTCCTTTGATCTGATGACGTAGATACTGTTTATCTCGTCGAGTTGCACTATTCTCCCACTCACCTTTTTGAAAGAACCATTCTCTTTAAAAGCACACCGTTTCGCGGCAAAACTATTTGCCTCGGTATAGTGAGGGAGGAATACCCAACATTTTGGTATAACCTACAAAGTAGCACTTGTCTGATTTGGAATAGGTTTGTAATCTTTTACACAAGCCCCATATTCCAAATGTTAAGAAAAGATATAACATGGTTGGGCGTACCATACCATGGCTTCATTTCAACAGACCCGATGTAGCTCTTTTCAGTGTAAAAGCCGCAGTCTTTAAAGCATCACTTTAAAAGGGATAATGGCAAATTTATTTATGTCATCTTTGACCTTACCATGTCATAAATGGTTTGATTACATCTCCACAGACTTTCCACTTGCAGTGGTGTTCTGGGAGGTGCAAGTTATGAAACCCCTTTCACAACTCATCAGACATCCGCTAAACATGTAACTCAAATATTCCTTTGTGCAATCAAATTGCAGAAACATAATTTTCTTGTTACAATAACTTCTACTTCATTTTTGAAAACCTTTTGAATGATTTCAAAAGATCCAGACTTACGTCTCATCAAGTAAATATCCATATATCTACTTGAGTCATTTCTGAAGATAAATAAATCCACTACTAACAACACTTATCGGACTACACACATCAAATGTATGATCACTAATAAGTTTTTTGTTCGTTCCTTATGGCCTGTGAACGGTATTTTAGTCACTTCACTTTTCGGAGGAAAGTTGCAAGTGTCAGATGATTCAAAATCAAAAAGACTTCAAAATCCATCATAATGGAATTTTCCATGCGGGTTTCTCCAATGTGACCAAATGTAGTGCCACACTTGTGTGGTATTCTTTTAGTCTTGCGACATTTAGCGTCAGTGTTATGGATGTATCATATTTCCATCAATATTCATAACATACATGCCATCTTGGATGGAAGCATGGCCCTTCATGTTATTCATAATACTTAACAACAATTGTTGTTTTTATGAACAACTCTTTTGCAACAAACATTGTGCAATGGGCTAGCGTGTATGAAACTCTAAAATGAATTATGAAAGTAAACCCAGAGGTATTGTATTATTATCAATATTCATAACATACATCTCATTCATAATGAAAGTATGGCCCTTGTGTTATTCATAACATCGAACATAAAAAGTTCTCTTATGAACAACCTTCTTGCAAGATACCTTATGCAATGGGATAGAGTTTGTAAAACTCTAAATGAATTATGAAAATAAATACAGACGGCAATACACCGATGGAAGGTATAGTAACATTTACTATGTTCCCTGTGTATACCTTAACCTCATTTCTAGCTAGTCTTTCAGGCCATAGTAGTTCTTACATCGAGTTGCAACATAATGCAATCGAGCGGGCAATTTTGTGATGAACTCACAATACCCAAGAATTAGTGATTAACATGTTTAACCATAATTCGCAAGAACTATATCTTTGACCAGCCTTCTATACATCAAAAACTTGTATGACATTCATACATGAGCTGGATATTCCAGTCTTCTTTCTTTTTGCCTTTATACTTCTAACAGTTTAACTTTTAGTATTTCTCCTACTCTCAGAAGAAGCACCCAACTTAAGAGTGGCATTAGCCCCGGACTTCCTAGGCGTGTAAGTCATACTAACACCCTTTGGACACTTCCTTTCTCTTTAAGTTGTTGTTTTATTCACCTTTCATTATATGACAGGCGTTCTTCTGGATCCCTTTCCCAACAGTCAAATGCATAGTAAACACTTTTACTAATACTTGCAAACAAACATTGCTTTGTTTGTATCTGAAAATAATTTTCAGTTCCATGAATATCATATAACTATCCCAAATTTCGAAGTTTGGGTTTCATGGAAGCAAACATATTCCACTTGACCGTAACAGAATTCTAGCTTTTGGATCAAAGGACGAGAGTCACATGATCCATAGCATTAGCGGGAGGATACGGAAAGCATGCGATAGGACAAAGTCCTTCTCGGCACTTTTGAGGACAATCCTCATATTACGTTACCAATTGTAAAGTTTTAACCAGATATTTAACAGCTATTCAATTTTAATAGGGAAGGTGGAAATGCGAGCCATTATTCTACAACTATTATGCAAGAAACACTTAGACAGGGTTCATAATTAATTGCACTGAGAATTAAACATGTTAATTCAACAGTGCGCTCCCACTTAAATCAATATCTCTCACAATTAATTTTGAGTGATACAAGATCCAGACTTCAATTCATCGCCATAGAATCATCATCTCATAACGGGAATTTTAATCGGTAGGCCAACTTGCCGATCACATCTCTATGTGACTCTTGCTCATCTTTCGATGCGTGTGTTCCGAGCTCAGGACGATCCTGCCATGAACGTCAAGACAACCAAGTGATCTTGCTGCGAGGTCTGACCTCACCCGCCTCACACTTCTCTATTCGTTCGTACCCATGCATCCATGGCGCACCCCGAAAAGATAGGTGCCGTGACGGTGCTACACTTGGGAGAACACTAACTACTTGATATTTTAAGTGAGAGATCACCCTAATAAAAGCGACTACCACGCAATCAAGAGGGGTGCATCATAAGGGATAAACATCTCAGGCAATTCATAATAGCATGATATGGTATAGCCCTTTCTGACGGAGAAGTATTTCATTTCTTCGTCTTCGGCATTCGCGTCGGTGGTCACCTTCACGAAGATTGCCACCACCTTGTCGATGCACCAGATAATATCGCTATCTCTATAGCTAACAAAATAATGCATTACAACAAGGTTGACACGCAGGTCATTAAAATGCAATCATATGGCTCCAGCCATCATGCCGAATCATGACACGCAGGTCATGTTAATCAAATTACATCATATAGTCATCTCATACATAATCGGATTAGTATGAGCACTGCTATACCACATCACATGCACATCCTGCAAAACCAAGTTAGACGCCTCTAATCGGTTTATGCAAAAATTTATTTTACGTGGCTTCTAAGGTTTTGACTTAAACCGCAGCTACCTGTTGGGAATCGTAGCATAATTTTAAAATTTTCCTACGCTCACCAAGATGCATCTATGGAGTCTACTAGCAACGAGGGAAGGGAGTGCATCTACATACCGTTGTAGATCGCGAGCGGAAGCGTTCCAATGAACGTGGATGACGGAGTCGTACTCGCCGTGATCCAAATCACCGATGACCGAGTGCCGAACGTACGGCACCTCCGCGTTCAACACACGTACGGTGCAGCGACGTCTCCTCCTTTCTTGATCCAGCAAGGGGGGAGGAGAGGTTGATGGAGATCCAACAGCACGACGGCGTGGTGGTGGATGTAGCGGCTCTCCGGCAGGGCTTCGCCGAGCTTCTGCGCGAGAGAGAGAGGTGTTGCAGGGGAGGAGGGAGGCGCCAAAGGCTGTAGTATGCTGCCCTCCCTCCCCCCCTTTATATAGGCCCCCAAGGGGGGGTGCGCAGCCCTTGGAGATGGGATCTCCAAGGGGGGGCGGCGGCCAAGGGGGGAAGGGGTTGCCTTGCCCCCCAAGGCAAGGGGAAACTCCCCCCTAGGGTTCCCAACCCTAGGCGCATGGGGGGAGGCCCAAAGTGGCGCCCCAGCCCATTAGGGGCTGGTTCCCCTCCACTTTCAGCCCACGGGGCCCTCCGGGACAGGTGGCCCCACCCGGTGGACCCCCGGGACCCTTCCGGTGGTCCCGGTACAATACCGATAACCCCCGAAACTTTCCCGGTGGCCAAAACTGGACTTCCTATATATAATTCTTCACCTCCGGACCATTCCGGAACCTCTCGTGACGTCCGGGATCTCATCCGGGACTCAGAACAACTTTCGGGTTTCCGCATACATATATCTCTACAACCCTAGCGTCACCGGACCTTAAGTGTGTAGACCCTACGGGTTCGGGAGACATGCAGACATGACCGAGACGCCTCTCCGGTCAATAACCAACAGCGGGATCTGGATACCCATGTTGGCTCCCACATGTTCCACGATGATATCATCGGGTGAACCACGGTGTCGAGGATTCAATCAATCCGTATGCAATTCCCTTTGTCAATCGGTATGTTACTTGCCCGAGATTCGATCGTCGGTATCCCAATACCTTGTTCAATCTCGTTACCGGCAAGTCTCTTTACTCGTACCGCAATGCATGATCCCGTGACCAACGCCTTGGTCACATTGAGCTCATTATGATGATGCATTACCGAGTGGGCCCAGAGATACCTCTCCGTTACACGGAGTGACAAATCCCAGTCTCGATCCGTGCCAACCCAACAGACACTTTCGGAGATACCCGTAATGCACCTTTATAGTCACCCAGTTACGTTGTGACGTTTGGCACACCCAAAGCACTCCTACGGTATCCGGGAGTTGCACGATCTCATGGTCTAAGGAAAAGATACTTGACATTGGAAAAGCTCTAGCAAACGAAACTACACGATCTTTTATGCTATGCTTAGGTTGGGTCTTGTCCATCACATCATTCTCCTAATGATGTGATCCCGTTATCAATGACATCCTATGTCCATAGTCAGGAAACCATGACTATCTGTTGATCAACGAGCTAGTCAACTAGAGGCTTACTAGGGACAGGTTGTGGTCTATGTATTCACACATGTATTACGATTTCCGGACAATACAATTATAGCATGAATAATAGACTATTATCATGAACACAGAAATATAATAATAACCATTTATTATTGCCTCTAGGGCATATTTCCAACAGTCTCCCACTTGCACTAGAGTCAATAATCTAGTTACATTGTGATGAATCGAACACCCATTGCGTCCTGGTGTTGATCATGTTTTGCCCTAGGGAGAGGTTTAGTCAACGGATCTGCTACATTCAGGTCCGTGTGTACTTTACAAATATCTATGTCTCCATTTTGAACACTTTCACGAATGGAGTTGAAGCGACGCTTGATATGCCTGGTCTTCCTGTGAAACCTGGGCTCCTTCGCAAGGGCAATAGCTCCAGTGTTGTCACAGAAGAGAGTCATTGGGCCCGACGCATTGGGAATCACCCCTAGGTCGGTAATGAACTCCTTCATCCAGACTGCTTCCTGTGCTGCCTCCGAGGCTGCCATGTATTCCGCTTCACATGTAGATCCCGCCACGACGCTTTGCTTGCAACTGCACCAGCTTACTGCTCCTCTATTCAAAATATACACGTATCCGGTCTGTGACTTCGAGTCATCCGGATCTGTGTCGAAGCTAGCGTCGACGTAACCCTTTACGACGAGCTCTTCGTCACCTCCATAAACGAGAAACATATCCTTAGTCCTCTTCAGGTACTTCAGGATATTCTTGACCGCTGTCCAGTGTTCCTTGCCGGGATTACTTTGGTACCTTCCTACCAAACTTACGGCAAGGTTTACATCAGGTCTGGTACACAGCATGGCATACATAATAGACCCTATGGCCGAGGCATAGGGGATGACACTCATCTCTTCTATATCTTCTGCCGTGGTCGGGCATTGAGCCGTGCTCAATTGCACACCTTGCAATACAGGCAAGAACCCCTTCTTGGACTGATCCATACTGAACTTCTTCAATATCTTGTCAAGGTATGTACTCTGTGAAAGACCAATGAGGCGTCTTGATCTATCTCTATAGATCTTGATGCCTAATATATAAGCAGCTTCTCCAAGGTCCTTCATTGAAAAACACTTATTCAAATAGGCCTTTATACTTTCCAAGAATTCTATATCATTTCCCATCAATAATATGTCATCCACATATAATATGAGAAATGCTACAGAGCTCCCACTCACTTTCTTGTAAACACAGGCTTCTCCATAAGTCTGTGTAAACCCAAACGCTTTGATCATCTCATCAAAGCGAATGTTCCAACTCCGAGATGCTTGCACCAGCCCATAGATTGAGCGCTGGAGCTTGCATACTTTGTTAGCATTCTTAGGATCGACAAAACCTTCCGGCTGCATCATATACAACTCTTCCTTAAGGAAGCCGTTAAGGAATGCCGTTTTGACGTCCATCTGCCATATCTCATAATCATAGTATGCGGCAATTGCTAACATGATTCGGACGGACTTCAGCTTCGCTACGGGTGAGAAAGTCTCATCGTAGTCAACCCCTTGAACTTGTCGATAACCCTTAGCGACAAGTCGAGCTTTGTAGATGGTCACATTACCATCTGCGTCCGTCTTCTTCTTAAAGATCCATTTGTTTTCTATGGCTCGCCGCTCATCGGGCAAGTCAGTCAAAGTCCATACTTTGTTTTCATACATGGATTCTATCTCGGATTTCATGGCTTCTAGCCATTTGTCGGAATCCGGGCCCGCCATCGCTTCTTCATAGTTCGAAGGTTCACCGTTGTCTAACAACATGATTTCCAGGACAGGGTTGCCGTACCACTCTGGTGCGGAACGTGTCCTTGTGGACCTACGAAGTTCAGTAACTTGATCTGAAGCTTCATGATCATCATCATTAACTTCCTCCCCAGTCGGTGTAGGCACCACAGGAACATTTTCCCGCGCTGCGCTACTTTCCGGTTCGGAAGGGGTGACTATCACCTCATCAAGTTCCACTTTCCTCCCACTCAATTCTTTCGAGAGAAACTCCTTCTCTAGAAAGGACCCGTTCTTGGCAACGAAGATCTTGCCTTCGGATCTGAGGTAGAAGGTATACCCAATAGTTTCCTTAGGGTATCCTATGAAGACGCATTTTTCCGATTTGGGTTCGAGCTTTTCAGGTTGAAGTTTCTTGACATAAGCATCGCATCCCCAAACTTTTAGAAACGACAGCTTAGGTTTCTTCCCAAACCATAATTCATACGGTGTCGTCTCAACGGATTTAGACGGTGCCCTATTTAAAGTGAATGCGGCAGTCTCTAAAGCATAACCCCAAAATGAGAGCGGTAAATCGGTAAGAGACATCATAGATCGCACCATATCCAATAGAGTGCGATTACGACGTTCGGACACACCATTTCTCTGAGGTGTTCCAGGCGGCGTGAGTTGTGAAACTATTCCACATTTCCTTAAGTGTGTACCAAATTCGTGACTTAAATATTCTCCACCACGATCTGATCGTAAGAATTTTATTTTCCTGTCACGTTGATTCTCGACTTCACTCTGAAATTCCTTGAACTTTTCAAAGGTTTCAGACTTGTGTTTCATTAGGTAGACATACCCATATCTACTTAAATCATCAGTGAGAGTGAGAACATAACGATATCCTCCGCGAGCCTCAACACTCATTGGACCGCACACATCGGTATGTATGATTTCCAATAAGTTGGTTGCTCGCTCCATTGTTCCGGAGAACGGAGTCTTGGTCATCTTACCCATGAGGCATGGTTCGCACGTGTCAAATGATTCGTAATCAAGAGACTCCAAAAGTCCATCTGCATGGAGCTTCTTCATGCGCTTGACACCAATGTGACCAAGGCGGCAGTGCCACAAGTATGTGGGACTATCGTTATCAACTTTACATCTTTTGGTATTCACACTATGAACATGTGTAACATCACGTTCGAGATTCATCAAAAATAAACCATTGACCAGCGGGGCATGACCATAAAACATATCTCTCAAATAAATAGAACAACCATTATTCTCAGATTTAAATGAGTAGCCATCTCGAATTAAACGAGATCCAGATACAATGTTCATGCTCAAAGCTGGCACTAAATAACAATTATTGAGGTTTATAACTAATCCCGTGGGTAGATGCAGAGGTAGCGTGCCGACGGCGATCACATCGACCTTGGAACCATTCCCGACGCGCATCGTCACCTCGTCTTTGCCAGTCTCCGTTTATTCCGTAGTTCCTGATTTGAGTTACAAATATGAGCAACCGCACCGGTATCAAATACCCAGGAGCTACTACGAGTACTGGTAAGGTACACATCAATTACTTGTATATCACATATACCTTGGGTGTTGCCGGCCTTCTTCTTGTCCGCTAAATATTTGGGGCAGTTCCGCTTCCAGTGACCACTTCCCTTGCAATAAAAGCACTCAGTCTCGGGCTTGGGTCCATTCTTTGACTTCTTCCCGGTAACTGGCTTACCGGGCGCGGCAACTCCCTTGCCGTCCTTCTTGAAGTTCTTCTTACCCTTGCCCTTCTTGAACTTAGTGGTTTTATTCACCATCAACACTTGATGTTCTTTTCTGATCTCCCCTTCCGCTGATTTCAGCATTGAATATACCTCGGGAATGGTCTTTTCCATCCCCTGCATATTGTAGTTCATCACAAAGCTCTTGTAGCTTGGTGGAAGCGACTGGAGGATTCTGTCAATGACCGCGTCATCCGGGAGATTAACTCCCAGCTGAGACAAGCGGTTGTGCAACCCAGACATTCTGAGTATGTGCTCACTAACAGAACTGTTCTCCTCCATTTTACAGCTGAAGAACTTGTCGGAGACATCATATCTCTCGACCCGGGCATGAGCTTGAAAAACCAGTTTCAGCTCCTCGAACATCTCATATGCTCCATGTTTCTCAAAACGCTTTTGGAGACCCGGTTCTAAGCTGTAAAGCATGCCGCACTGAACGAGGGAGTAATCATCAGCACGCTGCTGCCAAGCGTTCATAACGTCTTGGTTCTCAGGGATTGGTGCTTCACCTAGCGGTGCTTCTAAGACATAATCTTTCTTGGCAACTATGAGGATGAGCCTCAGGTTCCGGACCCAGTCCGTATAGTTGCTGCCATCATCTTTCAGCTTGGTTTTCTCTAGGAACGCGTTGAAATTGAGGACAACGTGGGCCATTTGATCTACAATACATAATGTAAAGATTTTAGACTAAGTTCATGATAATTAAGTTCATATAATCAAATTATTTAATGAACTCCCACTCAGACAGACATCCCTCTAGTCATCTAAGTGAAACATGATCCGAGCTCAACTAGGCCGTGTCCGATCATCACGTGAGACGGACTAGTCAAGATCGGTGAACATCTCCATGTTGATCGTATCTTCTATACGACTCATGCTCGACCTTTCGGTCCTCCGTGTTCCGAGGCCATGTCTGTACATGCTAGGCTCGTCAAGTCAACCTAAGTGTATTGCGTGTGTTCCGAGGCCATGTCTGTACATGCTAGGCTCGTCAACACCCGTTGTATGCGAACGTAAGAATCTATCACACCCGATCATCACGTGGTGCTTCGAAACGACGAACCTTCGCAACGGTGCACAGTTAGGGTGAACACTTTCTTGAAATTATTATAAGGGATCATCCTACTTGCTACCGTCGTTCTAAGCAAATAAGATGCAAAAACATGATAAACATCACATGCAATCAAATAGTGACATGATATGGCCAATATCATCATGCTCCTTTGATCTCCATCTTCGGGGCACCATGATCATCTTCGTCACCGGCATGACACCATGATCTCCATCATCATGATCTCCATCATTGTGTCTTCATGAAGTTGTCACGCCAACGATTACTTCTACTTCTATGGCTAACCGTTTAGCAACAAAGTAAAGTAAATTACATGGCGTTATTCAATGACACGCAGGTCATGCAAAATAATAAAGACAACTCCTATGGCTCCTGCCGGTTGTCATACTCATCGACATGCAAGTCGTGATTCCTATTACAAGAATATGATCAATCTCATACATCACATATATCATTCATCACATCTTCTGGCCATATCATATCACATATATCACTTGCTGCAAAAACAAGTTAGACGTCCTCTAATTGTTGTTGCAAGTTTTTACGTGGTTTGTAGGTTTCTAGCAAGAACGTTTCTTACCTACGTATGACCACAACGTGATTTGCCAATTTCTATTTACCCTTCATAAGGACCCTTTTCATCGAATCCGTTCCGACTAAAGTAGGAGAGACAGACACCCGCTAGCCACCTTATGCAACTAGTGCATGTCAGTCGGTGGAACCTGTCTCACGTAAGCGTACGTGTAAGGTCGGTCCGGGCCGCTTCATCCTACAATGCCGCCGAAACAAGAAACGACTAGTAGCGGCAAGAAGAATTGGCAACATCAACGCCCACAACTTCTTTGTGTTCTACTCGTGCATAGTAACTACGCATAGGCCTGGCTCATGATGCCACTGTTGGGAATCGTAGCATAATTTTAAAATTTTCCTACGCTCACCAAGATGCATCTATGGAGTCTACTAGCAACGAGGGAAGGGAGTGCATCTACATACCCTTGTAGATCGCGAGCGGAAGCGTTCCAATGAACGTGGATGACGGAGTCGTACTCGCCGTGATCCAAATCACCGATGACCGAGTGCCGAACGGACGGCACCTCCGCGTTCAACACACGTACGGTGCAGCGACGTCTCCTCCTTTCTTGATCCAGCAAGGGGGAGGAGAGGTTGATGGAGATCCAACAGCACGACGGCGTGGTGGTGGATGTAGCGGCTCTCCGGCAGGGCTTCGCCGAGCTTCTGCGCGAGAGAGAGAGAGGTGTTGCAGGGGAGGAGGGAGGCGCCAAAGGCTGTAGTATGCTGCCCTCCCTCCCCCCCTTTATATAGGCCCCCAAGGGGGGGTGCGCAGCCCTTGGAGATGGGATCTCCAAGGGGGGGCGGCGGCCAAGGGGGGAAGGGGTTGCCTTGCCCCCCAAGGCAAGGGGAAACTCCCCCCCTAGGGTTCCCAACCCTAGGCGCATGGGGGGGAGGCCCAAAGTGGCGCCCCAGCCCATTAGGGGCTGGTTCCCCTCCACTTTCAGCCCACGGGGCCCTCCGGGACAGGTGGCCCCACCCGGTGGACCCCCGGGACCCTTCCGGTGGTCCCGGTACAATACCGATAACCCCCGAAACTTTCCCGGTGGCCAAAACTGGACTTCCTATATATAATTCTTCACCTCCGGACCATTCCGGAACCTCTCGTGACGTCCGGGATCTCATCCGGGACTCCGAACAACTTTCGGGTTTCCGCATACATATATCTCTACAACCCTAGCGTCACCGGACCTTAAGTGTGTAGACCCTACGGGTTCGGGAGACATGCAGACATGACCGAGACGCCTCTCCGGTCAATAACCAACAGCGGGATCTGGATACCCATGTTGGCTCCCACATGTTCCACGATGATATCATCGGGTGAACCACGGTGTCGAGGATTCAATCAATCCGTATGCAATTCCCTTTGTCAATCGGTATGTTACTTGCCCGAGATTCGATCGTCGGTATCCCAATACCTTGTTCAATCTCGTTACCGGCAAGTCTCTTTACTCGTACCGCAATGCATGATCCCGTGACCAACGCCTTGGTCACATTGAGCTCATTATGATGATGCATTACCGAGTGGGCCCAGAGATACCTCTCCGTTACACGGAGTGACAAATCCCAGTCTCGATCCGTGCCAACCCAACAGACACTTTCGGAGATACCCGTAATGCACCTTTATAGTCACCCAGTTACGTTGTGACGTTTGGCACACCCAAAGCACTCCTACGGTATCCGGGAGTTGCACGATCTCATGGTCTAAGGAAAAGATACTTGACATTGGAAAAGCTCTAGCAAACGAAACTACACGATCTTTTATGCTATGCTTAGGTTGGGTCTTGTCCATCACATCATTCTCCTAATGATGTGATCCCGTTATCAGTGACATCCTATGTCCATAGTCAGGAAACCATGACTATCTGTTGATCAACGAGCTAGTCAACTAGAGGCTTACTAGGGACAGGTTGTGGTCTATGTATTCACACATGTATTACGATTTCCAGACAATACAATTATAGCATGAATAAAAGACTATTATCATGAACACAGAAATATAATAATAACCATTTATTATTGCCTCTAGGGCATATTTCCAACACTACCAACGTTTTATCATCAAGTATGATTATTCAAGTTGCTAGATTAACATCTCGGGGTGGATGAAACCTGAGATAATTAAATTTCGAGCCCCATACTAAACTTCGTCATACGCATGACCCCCGTGCAGATCATATCTGCAATGCCCTTTCATCTGCGAATTTCATCTTTCTTTTGACTACGGCAGAACCCAAAGAACTGATAGCACTTCCATGATCAATCAGGATCACGGATTGCCAGAACTTTGTCAAATTCCACCATGCTGTCTCGAGATTGAGCAAACACAAATTCTAGGGAAGCAACAAGAACGTCGGGTAACAGATTTCATCTGTCACCCGCATAAATAATTTTCAGCAATAGATCTCATCTACTACCTAATTATATTATGCAATACCCATACATCTCTATGTATTCTAGATCGAAACCTGCATCTACGCATAGCACGGCTCTTGATACCATTGTAGGGGAACGCAGCAGAAAACAAAAATTTTCCGACCTACGCACCAGCCCAGGACCACTATGGAGACTGCATACATGGTTTGATCTTTTTCGTTACCGACTCGTAGCGCAGCGGGAAGTAGAGTCGATGACGATCGGCGGTGCAGATCCCCGCAGCTAGGATTTACAACCTCCCAACCGCGAGGATGTATACCCTCATCTGCTCCTCAGACAGCCCTCCAGGAGGCGGTCGAACAGCCCCCCGGACGGTGTCGCGGACAGCCCTTCGGGAGGACCTTCGAAACTCGAACGGTCACTCGGACAGCCCTTCGGGAGGACCTTCGAAACTCGGACGGTCACACGGACAGCCCTTCGGGAGGCACTCACGAACTAAGACCGATACTACGATCTCTCTACAGAGTTGCACACATACGGTGTCATCTATCCGGCAGGGCTGCGCCGTCCAGAACTAGTTCCTGCCGGAACCCAGACAGCCTTACGGCTCTACGAAACTCTTTTCGTGGGAGGGAGAGAAGAAGCCAGATAATGCATGGCATGTGTATGAGAGCAAGGGATGAGTGTGGAGGGCTGCCCCTCCACCTCTATTTATAGGAAATCCCAAGGGGGTAGGGTAGTTTCACAAAAAACCCAAAATGCACATGAATGAAGTCCTTCCACAAGGACCTAGGAGTGAAACCAAGGAACAAGAGGGTCCCCAAGGGGGGATACCCCATGTGGCCGGCCACACCCCCATGGGGGGCCCAAAATGGCTCCTATCCATCCATGTCATCCCCAAGATATTTTGGAGCAAAGCCCCAAAAGGTGGCTTTCCATAAAGTAACCATAAAGCTGATTTTCACTATTCATGACGAAATTTTTCAGCGTCTGATCGAACTGAAAATATTTATGTGGGCTAAGAACATTTCCAGTACCCACTAAAATGATTTTCAACGCGTTCTGAAACAATTCCGGTTTTAGTGATTTTCATCTGCGAAACGCATCTGAAGTGGCTCCGGCAGCTCCGGAACATTTCCGGTTTTTATCTCAGAAAATTCCAAAAAGCTTCCAGAATGATTCTGGCATCCTCCAAGAATTATCAGGCATGTGCCGAAACCAATTTGACTTAATGGTGTATCCCGAAACAACTTTTCGGTATCATCGAAACTTATCCGATGACCTCTCTCTGCGGTACGATTCCGCTGTCCGAAACTTTTCGGTGTCCGAAACTTTTTCGGTGATTTTCTCTCAGACTCCCTGTCTAGTATTCAGCAGATAGATGACCCTTAAGCGTGTGACCCTATAGGTTCGGTGAAGTATAGACATGACCCGGAACCCCTTCCGATCAATGATCAACATCGGAGCCGTGGACACCCATATTGACCCCTATACCCACACGAATAAATATTCGAGTGAACCTCCAGTTGCCGTGTGCTATTCCTGTTGCTTCGCGATATGTTACAAATACCCGAGGTGAGACATGTTGGCATTCCCGTGGATCAACAACTTGTCCACTATGCTAGTTACCTCGTTACCGGTATTGTTCTCTTTTCTCGTTATCGTGTTCCGGCATCCCCGTGATCAAATCACAAAGTGTCTGGCCAGACGATGATGGATACCGTAACACCGAGAGGGCCCAGAGATATCTCTCCATCGTCGGAGGAGCAAATCCCAATCTTGAGCTATCAAGTTACTTGACACACTTTTCCATGAACCCGTAAGCCGCCGTAATAGCCACCCATTTACGGATGACGTTTAACAAACCCCAAAGTTCATGAAGCAAGCATGAAGAAACTCGATACTCTCATGGTCTAAGGAATCATGCAAACGTTAACCATCTCTGTGTTATGTACCAATAAACTTGTGACGAATGAATCTCATAGCATAACATCATGCCGGGTCGATTCAACACAAATGTTCTCTTAACATTATGCCCTCAAGGTTGGTAACATAGACATGCCCATGATCAGGAAAACATAACCATCATGCAACACTTGAGCTAGTCTTAGAGGCCAGACTAGGAATACATTTTACCGTTTATTATTCCACACGTGCATATGAGTCTTCCTCCGAGCCTCGTGGTTATTGCAGACTCGAGAACCATAGCAGTTATAGCATGGAACATAAACATAATTATGAACTCGGAGATAAATAATATCATTTATTATTGCCTCTAGGGCATATCTCCTACACTCAATACCTAGTTCAATCTCGTTACCGGCAAGTCTATTTACTCGTTCTGTAATACATCATCCCGCAACTAACTCATTAGTTGCAATGCTTGCAAGGCTTATAGTGATGTGCAGTACCGAGTGGGCCCAGAGATACCTCTCCGACAATCGGAGTGACAAATCCTAATCTCAAAATACGCCAACCCAACAAGTACCTTCGGAAACACCTATAGAGCACCTTTATAATCACCCAGTTATGTTGTGACGTTTGGTAGCACACAAAGTGTTCCTCCGGTAAACGGGAGTTGCATAATCTCATAGTCATAGGAACATGTATAAGTCATGAAGAAAGCAATAGCAACATACTAAACGATCGAGTGCTAAGCTAACGGAATGGGTCAAGTCAATAACATCATTCTCCTAATGATGTGATCGCATTAATCAAATGACAACTCATGTCTATGGCTAGGAAACATAACCATCTTTGATCAATGAGCTAGTCAAGTAGAGGCATACTAGTGACACTCTGTTTGTCTATGTATTCACACAAGTATTATGTTTCCGGTTAATACAATTCTAGCATGAATAATAAACATTTATTATGATATAAGGAAATAAATAATAACTTTATTATTGCCTCTAGGGCATATTTCCTTCAGTCTCCCACTTGCACTAGAGTCAATAATCTAGATTACACAGTAATGATTCTAACACCCATGGAGCCTTGGTGCTGATCATGTTTTGCTCGTGGAAGAGGCTTAGTCAACGGGTCTGCAACATTCAGATCCGTATGTATCTTGCAAATTTCTATGTCTCCCACCTGGACTAGATCCCGGATGGAATTGAAGCGTCTCTTGATGTGCTTGGTTCTCTTGTGAAATCTGGATTCCTTCGCCAAGGCAATTGCACCAGTATTGTCACAAAAGATTTTCATTGACCCGATGCACTAGGTATGACACCTAGATCGGATATGAACTCCTTCATCCAGACTCCTTCATTTGCTGCTTCTGAAGCAGCTATGTACTCCGCTTCACATGTAGATCCCGCCACGACGCTTTGTTTAGAACTGCACCAACTGACAGCTCCACCGTTCAATGTAAACACGTATCCGGTTTGCGATTTAGAATCGTCCGGATCAGTGTCAAAGCTTGCATCAACGTAACCATTTACGATGAGCTCTTTGTCACCTCCATAAACGAGAAACATATCCTTAGTCCTTTTCAGGTATTTCAGGATGTTCTTGACCGCTGTCCAGTGATCCACTCCTGGATTACTTTGGTACCTCCCTGCTAGACTTATAGCAAGGCACACATCAGGTCTGGTACACAGCATTGCATACATGATAGAGCCTATGGCTGAAGCATAGGGAACATCTTTCATCTTCTCTCTATCTTCTGCAGTGGTCGGGCATTGAGTCTTACTCAACTTCACACCTTGTAACACAGGCAAGAACCCTTTCTTTGCTTGATCCATTTTGAACTTCTTCAAAACTTTGTCAAGGTATGTGCTTTGTGAAAGTCCAATTAAGCGTCTTGATCTATCTCTATAGATCTTGATGCCCAATATATACGCAGCTTCACCGAGGTCTTTCATTGAAAAACTCTTATTCAAGTATCCCTTTATGCTATCCAGAAATTCTATATCATTTCCAATCAGCAATATGTCATCCACATATAATATCAGAAATGCTACAGAGCTCCCACTCACTTTCTTGTAAATACAGGCTTCTCCAAAAGTCTGTACAAAACCAAATGCTTTGATCACACTATCAAAGCGTTTATTCCAACTCCGAGAGGCTTGCACCAGTCCATAAATGGATCGCTGGAGCTTGCACACTTTGTTAGCTCCCTTTGGATCGACAAAACCTTCCGGTTGCATCATATACAACTCTTCTTCCAGAAATCCATTCAGGAATGCAGTTTTGACATCCATTTGCCAAATTTCATAATCATAAAATGCGGCAATTGCTAACATGATTCGGACAGACTTAAGCATCGCTACGGGTGAGAAGGTCTCATCGTAGTCAATCCCTTGAACTTGTCGAAAACCTTTTGCAACAAGTCGAGCTTTATAGACAGTAACATTACCGTCAGCGTCAGTCTTCTTCTTGAAGATCCATTTATTCTCAATTGCTTGCCGATCATCGGGCAAGTCAACCAAAGTCCACACTTTGTTCTCATACATGGATCCCATCTCAGATTTCATGGCTTCAAGCCATTTTACGGAATTTGGGCTCACCATCGCTTCTTCATAGTTCGTAGGTTCGTCATGGTCTAGTAACATAACCTCCAGAACAGGATTACCATACCACTCTGGTGCGGATCTTACTCTGGTTGACCTACGAGGTTCAGTAATAACTTGATCTGAAGTTCCATGATCATCATCATTAACTTCCTCACTAATTGGTATAGGCGTCGTAGAAACTGGTTTCTGCGATGAACTACTTTCCAATAAGGGAGCAGGTACAGTTACCTCATCAAGTTCCACTTTCCTCCCACTCACTTCTTTCGAGAGAAACTCCTTCTCCAGAAAAATTCCGAATTTAGCAACAAAAGTCTTGCCTTCGGATCTGTGATAGAAGGTGTACCCAACAGTCTCCTTTGGGTATCCTATGAAGACACATTTCTCCGATTTGGGTTCGAGCTTATCAGGTTGAAGCTTTTTACATAAGCATCGCAGCCCCAAACTTTATGAAACGACAACTTTGGTTTCATGCCAAACCACAGTTCATAAGGCGTCGTCTCAACGGATTTTGATGGTGCCCTATTTAACGTGAATGCGACCGTCTCTAAAGCATAACCCCAAAACGATAGCGGTAAATCAGTAAGAGACATCATAGATCGCACCATATCTAGTAGAGTACGATTACGACGTTCGGACACACCATTACGCTGTGGTGTTCCGGGTGGCGTGAGTTGCGAAACTATTCCGCATTGTTTCAAATGAAGACCAAACTCATAACTCAAATATTCTCCTCCACGATCAGATCGTAGAAACTTTATTTTCTTGTTACGATGATTTTCAACTTCACTCTGAAATTCTTTGAACTTTTCAAATGTTTCAGACTTATGTTTCATTAAGTAGATATACCCATATCTGCTTAAATCATCTGTGAAGGTGAGAAAATAACGATATCCGCCACGAGCCTCAACATTCATCGGACCACATACATCTGTATGTATGATTTCCAACAAATCTGTTGCTCTCTCCATAGTTCCGGAGAACGGCGTTTTAGTCATCTTGCCCATGAGGCACGGTTCGCAAGTACCAAGTGATTCATAATCAAGTGGTTCCAAAAGTCCATCAGTATGGAGTTTCTTCATGCGCTTTACACCGATATGACCTAAACGGCAATGCCACAAATAAGTTGCACTATCATTATCAACTCTGCATCTTTTGGCTTCAATACTATGAATATGTGTATCACCACTATCGAGATTCAACAAAAATAGACCACTCTTCAAGGGTGCATGACCATAAAAGATATTACTCATATAAATAGAACAACCATTATTCTCTGATTTAAATGAATAACCGTCTCGCATCAAACAAGATCCAGATATAATGTTCATGCTTAACGCTGGCACCAAATAACAATTATTTAGGTCTAAAACTAATCCCGAAGGTAGATGTAGAGGTAGCGTGCCGACCGCGATCACATCGACTTTGGAACCATTTCCCACGCGCATCGTCACCTCGTCCTTAGCCAATCTTCGCTTAATCCGTAGCCCCTGCTTCGAGTTGCAAATATTAGCAACAGAACCAGTATCAAATACCCAGGTGCTACTGCGAGCATTAGTAAGGTACACATCAATAACATGTATATCACATATACCTTTGTTCACCTTGCCATCCTTCTTATCCGCCAAATACTTGGGGCAGTTCCGCTTCCAGTGACCAGTCTGCTTCCAGTAGAAGCACTCAGTCTCAGGCATAGGTCTAGACTTGGGTTTCTTCTCCTGAACAGCAAGTTGCTTGCTGTTCTTCTTGAAGTTCCCCTTCTTCTTCCCTTTGCCCTTTTTCTTGAAACTGGTGGTCTTATTGACCATCAACACTTGATGCTCCTTTTTGATTTCTACCTCCACAGCCTTTAGCATTGCGAAGAGCTTGGGAATCGTCTTATCCATCCCTTGCATGTTATAGTTCATCACGAAGCTCTTGTAGCTTGGTGGCAGTGATTGGAGAATTCTGTCAATGATGCTATCATCCGGAAGATTAACTCCCAGTTGAATCAAGTGATTGCAGTACCCAGACATCTTGAGTATATGCTCACTGACAGAACTATTATCCTCCATTTTGCAGCTGTAGAACTTATTGGGGACTTCATATCTCTCAATCCGGGCATTTGCTTGAAATATTAACTTCAACTCCTGGAACATCTCATATGCTCCATGACGTTCAAAACGTAGTTGAAGTCCCGGTTCTAAGCCATAAAGCATGGCACACCGAACTATCGAGTAGTCATCAGCTTTGCTCTGCCAGACGTTCATAACATCTGGTGTTGCTCCTGCAGCAGGTCTGGCACCCAGCGGTGCTTCCAGGACGTAATTCTTCTGTGCAGCAATGAGGATAATCCTCAAGTTACGGACCCAGTCCGTGTAATTGCTACCATCATCTTTCAACTTTCCTTTCTCAAGGAACGCATTAAAATTCAACGGAACAACAGCACGGGCCATCTATCTACAATCAACATAGACAAGCAAGATACTATCAGGTACTAAGTTCATGATAAATTTAAGTTCAATTAATCATATTACTTAAGAACTCCCACTTAGATAGACATCCCTCTAATCCTCTAAGTGATCACGTGATCCATATCAACTAAACCATGTCCGATCATCACGTGAGATGGAGTAGTTTCAACGGTGAACATCACTATGTTGATCATATCCACTATATGATTCACGCTCGACCTTTCGGTCTCCCGTGTTCCGAGGCCATATCTGTTATATGCTAGGCTCGTCAAGCTTAACCTGAGTATTCCGCGTGTGCAACTGTTTTGCACCCGTTGTATTTGAACGTAGAGCCTATCACACCCGATCATCACGTGGTGTCTCAGCACGAAGAACTTTCGCAACGGTGCATACTCAGGGAGAACACTTATACTTTGATAATTTAGTGAGGGATCATCTTATAATGCTACCGTCAATCAAAGCAAGATAAGATGCATAAAAGATAAACATCACATGCAATCAATATAAGTGATATGATATGGCCATCATCATCTTGTGCTTGTGATCTCCATCTCCGAAGCACCGTCATGATCACCATCGTCACCGGCGCGACACCTTGATCTCCATCGTAGCATCGTTGTCGTCTCGCCAATCTTATGCTTCTACGACTATCGCTACCGCTTAGTGATAAAGTAAAGCATTACAGGGCGATTGCATTGCATACAATAAAGTGACAACCATATGGCTCCTGCCAGTTGCCGATAACTCGGTTACAAAACATGATCATCTCATACAATAAAATTTAGCATCATGTCTTGACCATATCACATCACAACATGCCCTGCAAAAACAAGTTAGACGTCCTCTACTTTGTTGTTGCAAGTTTTACGTGGCTGCTTCTGGGCTTAGCAAGAACCGTTCTTACCTACGCATCAAAACCACAACGATAGTTTGTCAAGTTGGTGCTGTTTTAACCTTCGCAAGGACCGGGCGTAGCCACACTCGGTTCAACTAAAGTTGGAGAAACTGACACCCGCCAGCCACCTCTGTGCAAAGCACGTCGGTAGAACTAGTCTCGCGTAAGCGTACGCGTAATGTCGGTCCAGGCCGCTTCATCCAACAATACCGCCGAACAAAAGTATGACATGCTGGTAAGTATATGACTTATATCGCCCACAACTCACTTGTGTTCTACTCGTGCATATGACATCTATGCATAAACCAGGCTCGGATGCCACTGTTGGGGAACGTAGTAATTTCAAAAAATTTCCTACGCACACGCAAGATCATGGTGATGCATAGCAACGAGAGGGGAGAGTGTTGTCTACGTACCCTCGTAGACCGTAAGCGGAAGCGTTTTATCAACGTGGTTGACGTAGTCGTACGTCTTCACGATCCGACCGATCCAAGTACCGAACGCATGGCACCTCCGAGTTCTGCACATGTTCAGCTCGATGACGTCCTCGCCTTCTCGATCCAGCAAGAGGGGCGAATTAGTAGATGAGTTCCGGCAGCACGACGGCGTGGTGACGGTGTTGGTGAAGAACAATCTCCGCAGGGCTTCGCCTAAGCACTACGAAAACTATGACGGAGGATAAACTAGAGGGGACGGGGTTGCCGGCACACGGCTTGGTGTTTCTTGATATGTCTTGGGTGCTAGCCCTACCCCTCATTTATATGTTGAGCCTTGGGGTCGAAACTTGGAGTAAAAGCCTCCACAAAGTCGGTTTCACCCGAAAGGCAAGAGTCCTTCTCGGACTCCAGGGCCAGACGCTAGGGTTCTCGGCGTCTGGACCCAGACGCCAGGGACCCTGGCGTCTGGCCCCTGGACTCTGCAAAACTTCCTTTTGCGCTTTCCAGAAACCTCGTGGGATTTCCCCTTTGGCCCAGATAAAGTGTTCTTGTGCCCAAACATTTCGGGAAACATCCGGAACCCCTTCCGATGAATTCCGGAACCTTTCCGGAGATCAAACACAACTATCCACATATCAATCTTTACTTCCGGACCATTCCGGAGTTCCTCGTCATATCCGTGATCTCACCAAAACTCCGAACAAGATTCGGTCACCAACATACATAACTCATAGTACTATATCGTCAACGAACGTTAAGCGTGCGGACCCTACGGGTTCGAGAACTATGTAGACATGACCAAGACACCTCTCTGGTCAATAACCAATAGCGGGACCTGGATGCCCATATTGGCTCCTACATATTCTACGAAGATCTTTATCGGTCAGACCGCATAACAACATACGTTGTTCCCTTTGTCATCGGTATGTTACTTGCCCGAGATTCGATCGTCAATATCTCAATACCTAGTTCAATCTCGTTACCAGCAAGTCTCTTTACTCGTTCTATAATACATCATCCCGCAACTAACTCATTAGTTGCAATGCTTGCAAGGCTTATAGTGATGTGCATTACCGAGTGGGCCCAGAGATACCTCTCCGACAATCGGAGTGACAAATCCTAATCTCGAAATACGCCAACCCAACAAGTACCTTCGGAAACACCTGTAGAGCACCTTTATAATCACCCAGTTACGTTGTGACGTTTGGTAGCACACAAAGTGTTCTTCCGGTAAACGGGAGTTGCATAATCTCATAGTCATAGGAACATGTATAAGTCATGAAGAAAGCAATAGCAACATACTAAACGATCGAGTGCTAAGCTAACGGAATGGGTCAAGTCAATCACATCATTCTCCTAATGATGTGATCCCTTTAATCAAATGACAACTCATGTCTATGGCTAGGAAACATAACCATCTTTGATCAATGAGCTAGTCAAGTAGATGCATACTAGTGACACTCTGTTTGTCTATGTATTCACACAAGTATTATGTTTCCGGTTAATACAATTCTAGCATGAATAATAAAAATTTATCATGATATAAGGAAATAAATAATAACTTTATTATTGCCTCTAGGGCATATTTCCTTCATGCTCATGGTGGTGCTCGTCTCTCGGTCTTCTTTTGTGCTCATGAAGGTTTTCTTGACGGTGCCGCGTGGTACTTGCATCTTGTGGCCGCTCCAATGGTGTGCGACTTGAGCGTCTCCGCCGTGAAGATGACAAAGGGGAAGTCGACTTGTATTTGGCCACCATGCACTACTAGGGAAAAGCCTAGCAGTAGCGCGGGTTTTTGGCCTACTAGTAGCGCGGGTGACCGTACTACTGCTATGGCGCTATAGCTAAAGGTTAGCAGTAGTGTGGTTTACCCGCTCTACTGCTATATCCACTTAGTAGTAGCGCTTCCTGCAAAAGGCGCTACTGGTAATTACTAGTAGCGCTTCTCATTACCCGTGCTACTACTATTATTCCGTATTCTATTTATTTTTTATTTCACGTCGTATTCATACACCTTTCTACAAGTTTTCATACAGTAGCAATTTACAGATTATTTTTACACCAATAATGAGTTATTTCATCACTAGGTGAAAGAACCATGGATTAGTTTCAAGTGGATGGACATCCACTTGAAACTAATCCGCGGTTCTTTCACCCAATGATATAATAAATATCATCATCATCATCATATCATTAACAACTTATCATCATAATACATCATTGTCATATAACACCTCCTCAGGATCATCATTTTCATCAATGAGACATCATATAGCAAGTTGGTCACTAGTCATAATCACAACTCCTCCTCCTCATCATCAACTCTAACACATTGTAGCACATAATAACACATTGTACCTAGGACCTATTTCTCTCTCATATGACCTACTACCCTCTCTTAGGTAAAATATCACAAAAAGATAGGCCCTGACTCTCCATTATGGAGAATGGAGATTATCCTGTCTCCAATTCTTGCGCTTCGCACAATGTTGCTTCCAAGTAGCTCCCTACGTTGACCATACACTTTTTCCAATCTTTGATTGTCATGTCTTCATCGGTTTTAGAAATCCGGTATGAGCAGGAGTGATTCGTAGGATGACCTGGCTGTAAGTTCAAAACATCAAGGCGACCTTTCCGAAACATCAGATGAGGCACACAATCCTTCGGGATTTTCTGTTGAAAAACATTGTAATAACTTTGTAGTTAGCAATGTAGTTGAGTTTTAGAAGAATTTATGCAAAAGATGCACGGATGTCGGAATAGTAAAAAATCTTACCATGACATCTCGATGGATGTTACCGTAGTTCAACACGTGCACTAGTGGCACGTATTGACCACAATGTGGAGGAGTTTGATAATAGATATTGTAATTCTCAAGATCAGTAATAAATGAGTTCAGATGATTTTTCTCCTGATAAGTTAATTCTGAGCCATCGGTGTAGTAGGTTCTGTCTACCATCTTCTGCACATTCTTTGAAGAATGAAAATAAGCTATAAATGGAAATAAACTGTCAACTATTTTGAAATAAACAATATAAATTACTTAATAACTATGTTTGAGAAATTCACGTAGCGGTAGAATTGGAAGCGTATCAACATGGACCCAAATGTTCATATTGTCTTGGGCGATGTCAAGATCACCAAGATCCATGGTGACAAGCATACCCTCATGAAAATCATACATGTTGCAAAGTGCTTCCCAATTCGGGCAACCAAAATGGGATACGCTCTCGGAATTGTGTAGATTTACATCAAAATCCATACCATGATGGGTCCTTAGGTGAATTTTCTTTGTTTCCATACTTTCATGATCTTCAAAATCCATCCTCTCCAAGACATAACGTCTTGCATGGCATGGGATAAGCTAGTCGAATTGTAAAAGACAAAAATTACACGTTGAATTAGTAGAAGTCGTGCTTAATTACAAAAAAACACTTGTCGTCGTTGTGTACTGTTTCAACATCGAAGGTCTCCTGGAACTTAATGCTGAAGCGCCGACCTTCGTCCAGGTGAGGCCTGTCGCACAGACCCCAGTCGTCGTTGCACCAGTCGTACTCCCCGGGAGACTTTCGTTGTTCGATGACGACATTTCCTAGGTTCATAATTCAAAGATTAAACTTGTACAATTAAATATATGTACTACAAAAACTAAATTAGATCATTATTATTCATCACGGGTTGACTATCGGTCTGCCGAGTCTTTTCTTGAAAACTCTTAGCTCCCGTGGTGTATACATTCGACCGTTGGTGATGATTGCTCCTCCTTTCGTCCCCGAGTGCATTACACCAAAATGTCTAGCACACGGGAACGAAGGAGAAGCGACCCCCACGACAATAGTCGAGATTTTTCATCCTCTCATATATGATGGAGACTCTCCCTCATTGAATCCTCTCTGACATTTGCGACCGTCGGTGATGGTCGTTACTCCTCCTTCCCCTAGTGCATAACAAAGGTCTAGCACAAGGAGAAGAAGGAGAAACGACCCCCACGACAACAGTCGGGATTCTTCGTCCTCTCTCATATATGGTGGATACACTCCCTCACTAATTTTTCGACCGTCGGTGATTGTCGTTATTCCTCCTTCCCCTAGTGCATAACAAAGGTCTAGCACAAGGAGAAGAAGGAAAAACGACCCCCACGACAACAGTCGGGATTCTTCTTCTCTCATATATGGTGCAGACTTTCTCCCTCACTCATTTGGTGACTGTCATGTATGGAGTCTCGATAGACTTAACGTCAACCCGAAATGTCTTTTAATTATCTTTCTAGAAAATCCAGGCCACTCGATATTTCCTACATATTCTAGCACAAGTCATGCCAAAATTCACGGAAAAAATCCGGCATGACCTTTGCTAAAAAAGGAGATATCGAGTGCCTGAAATTTGCCAGAACGGAAATTAATCAACACTCCAGCAAAACATAGGCCACTCGGAGGTGTAACCTGCAAACATGGTCGGCCACTTGGGCAAGCAAATATCCTATTTGAGCAACACAAGATATACATGTTTATATCTACATCATATGAGCATTCAAACTTGATGGTCATTGCATTTCAATGGTTGAAAATATGAACAAAAACATTTCAAAATATCTTATAGGACTCATATTGACATGGAGATTTGGCTAGTCTCACCTCGAGGTCGGAGGGGGTCGGTGACGGGGACGATGACGGGGATGATGGAGGGGCTCCTTGATTTCTGCAAAATCAAAAGCCCTATCAGCTATTAACTAATCAAATGCATACGCCTTGCATAGTGCTCTCCAATCTGAGCATTCCAAAATAGGAGTAGTTCTCCAATTTGAGCATTCAATAAGCAAAACCAAATCATAAAATAAATTAGTATTCAAATTAGCACGCATTCAATAAGCAAAACTAAATCATCTCTTGCGTCCATACATCATCGAATATTATCGCTAATACATCTCCAATATTATCATACATATAACATCACTAATACAACTAAAACCCTAGCGAACAACAGGTATAGGCGCGGGCGGTGGACTCCCAAAGAGAAGGAACCATCACAGGATCATAGCTCCAGTGACCCTGAAGAACCTACCAGGTATTGGAGAACCTGCCCTCCAACGCAACCATGTAGTGACGGACGTGCTCGTCCTCCTCGCTGACACGGTGACGTACCACCTGAAGGAAATATGCCCTAGAGGAAATAATAAAGTTGTTATTTATATTTCCTTATATCATGATAAATGTTTATTATTCATGCTAGAATTGTATTAACCGGAAACTTAGTACATGTGTGAATACATAGACAAACAGAGTGTCCCTAGTATGCCTCTACTTGTCTAGCTCGTTAATCAAAGATAGTTAAGTTTCCTGACCACAGACATGTGTTGTGATTTGATGAATGGGATCACATCATTAGAGAATGATGTGATGAACAAGACCCATCCGTTAGCTTAGCATAATGATCGTTTAGTTTTATTACTATTGCTTTCTTCATGACTTATACATATTCCTCTGACTATGAGATTATGCAACTCCCGAATACCAGAGGAACACTTTGTGTGCTATCAAATGTCACAACGTAACTGGGTGATTATAAAGATGCTCTACAGGTGTCTCTGAAGGTGTTTGTTGAGTTGGCATAGATCAAGATTAGGATTTGTCACTCTGTGTATTGGAGAGATATCTCTGGGCCCTCTCGGTAATGCACATCACTATAAGCCTTGCAAGTAATGTGACTAATGAGTTAGTTACGGGATGATGCATTATGGAACGAGTAAAGAGACTTGCCGGTAACGAGATTGAACTAGGTATGATGATACCGACGATCGAATCTCGGGCAAGTAACATACGGATGACAAAGGGAATGACGTATGTTGTTATGAGGTTTGACCGATAAAGATCTTCATAGAACATGTAGGAGCCAATATGAGCATCTAGGTTCCTCTATTGGTTATTGACCGGAGATGTGTCTCGGTCATGTCTACATAGTTCTCGAATCCGTAGGGTCTGCACGCTTAATATTCGATGACGATTTGTATTATGAGTTATGTGTTTTGGTGACCGAAGTTTGTTCGGAGTCCCGGATGAGATCACGGACATGACGAGGAGTCTCGAAATGGTCGAGAGGTAAAGATTGATATATTGGAAGGTTATATACAGACACCGGAATGGTTGCGAAGAAGATCGGGGATTTTTTGGAGTACCGGGAGGTTACGGGAACCCCCCCGGGAAAGTTAATGGGCCTATTGGGCCATAGTGGAGAGAGGGAGGCTGCCACAGGAGGTGGCGCGCGCCCCCCAAGCCCAATCCGAATTGGACAAGGGGTGAGGGGTGCGGCCCCCCTTTCCTTCTCCCTCTTCCTCCTTTCCCCTTTCCCCTCTCTGTTAGATGGAAGGAGGGGGGGGGGGGCGAATCCTACTAGGAACGGAGTCCTAATAGGACTCCCCCCTCTTGGTGCGCCCCCCTTGGGCCGTCCTCCTTCTCCCCCCTCCTTTATATACGTGGGCAGGGGGCACCCCAAAGACACAACAGTTGTTTCTTAGCCGTGTGCGGTGCCCCCCTCCATAGTTTACCACCTCGGTCATATTGTCGTAGTGCTTAGGCGAAGACCTGCGCAGATCACATCACCAACACCATCACCACACTGTCGTGCTGACGGAACTCTCCCTCGACACTCTACTGGATCAAGAGCTCGAGGGATGTCATCGTGCTGAGCGTGTGCTGAACACGGAGGTGCCGTACATTCGGTACATGGATCGGTTGGATCGTGAAGACATTTGACTACATCAACCGTGTTAACTAAACACTTCCGCTTTCAGTCTACGAGGGTACATGGACACACACTCCCGTCTCGTTGCTATGCTTCTCCTAGATAGATCTTGCGTGATCGTAGGAAAATTTTGAATTACTACATAACCCAACAGTGGCATCCGAGCGAGGTCTATGCGTAGATGTTATATGCACGAGTTGAACACAAAGAGTTGTGGGCGATACTAGTCATACTGCTTACCACCAACTTCCTACTTTGATTCGGCAGTATTCTTGGATGAAGCGGCCTGGACCGACATTACATGACCGCGTTCATGAGACTGGTTCTACCGTCGTGCTTCGCACACAGGTGGCTGGTGGGTGTCTGTTTCTCCAATTTTAGTTGAATCAAGTTTGACTATGGCCGGTCCTTGTTGAAGGTTAAAACAACACACTTGATGAAAAATCGTTGTGGTTTTGATGCGTAGGTAAGAACGGTTCTTGCTAGAAGCCCGTAGCAGCCACGTAAAACTTGCAACAACAAAGTAGAGGACGTCTAACTTGTTTTTGAAGGGCATGTTGTGATGTGACATGGTCAAGACATGATGAGATATAAATTGTTGTATGAGATGATCATGTTTTGTAAAAGTTATCGGCAACTGGCAGGAGCCTTATGGTTGTCGCTTTATTGTATGAAATGCAATCGCCATGTAATTGCTTTACTTTAGCACTAAGCGGTAGCAATAGTCGTAGAAGCAATAGTTGGCGAGGCGACAACGATGCTATGATGGAGATCAAGGTGTCAAGCCGGTGACGATGGAGATCATGACGGTGCTTTGGAGATGGAGATCAAAGGCACAAGATGATGATGGCCATATCATGTCACATATTTTGATTGCATGTGATGTTTATCCTTTATGCATCTTATTTTGCTTAGTACGGTGGTAGCACTATAAGATGACCCCTCACTAAATTTCAAAGTATAAGTGTTCTCCCTAAGTATGCACCATTGCTACAGTTCGTCATGCCAAGACACCACGTGATGATCGGGTGTGATAAGCTCTACGTTCACATACAACGGGTGCAAGCCAGTTTTGCACATGCAGAATACTCGGGTTAAACTTGACGAGCCTAGCATATGCAGATATGGCCTTGGAACACTGAGACTGTAAGGTCGGACGTGAATCATATAGTAGATATGATCAACATAGTGATGTTCACCATTGAAAACTACTCCATCTCACGTGATGATCGGACAAGGTTTAGTTGATATGGATCACATGATCATTTAGATGACTAGAGGGATGTCTATCTAAGTGGGAGGTCTTAAGTAATATGATTAATTGAACTTTAATTTATCATGAACTTAGTACCTGATAGTTTTTGCATGTCTATGTTTTTGTAGATCAATGGCCCGTGCTACCGTTCCCTTGAATTTTAATGCGTTCCAAGACAAAGCTAAGTTGAAAGATGATGGTAGCAATTACATGGACTGGGTCCATAACTTGAGGATTATCCTCATTGATGCACAGAAGAATTACGTCCTAGAAGCAGCGCTAGGTGCAAGACCCACTGCGGGAGCAACTCCGGACGTTATGAATGTCTGGCAGAGCAAAGCTGATGACTACTCGATAGTTCAGTGTGCCATGCTTTACGGCTTAGAATCGGGACTTCAAAGACGTTTTGAACGTCGTGGAGCATATGAGATGTTCCAGGAGTTGAAGTTAATATTTCAAGAAAATGCCCAAGTTGAGAGATATGAAGTCTCCAACAAGTTCTATAGATGCAAAATGGAGGAGAATAGTTCTGCCAGTGAACACATACTTCGAATGTCTGGGTACCACAACCACTTGACTCAGCTGGGAGTTAATCTTCCTGATGATAGTGTCATTGACAGAGTTCTTCAATCACTGCCACCAAGCTATAAAGGCTTCATGATGAACTATAATATGCAAGGGATGGAAAAGACAATTCCCGAGCTCTTCCCGATGCTAAAGGCTGCGGAGGTAGAAATCAAGAAGGAGCATCAAGTGTTGATGGTTAACAAGACCACTAGTTTCAAGAAAAAGAGCAAAGGGTAGAAGGGGAACTTCAAGAAGAACAGCAAGCAAGTTGCTGATCAAGGGAAGAAACCCAAGTCTGGACGTAAGCCTGAGACTGAGTGCTTCTACTGCAAAGGGACTGGTGATACGCCTCCAACGTATCTATAATTTTTTTATTGTTCCATGCTGTTTTATTACCAATCTTGGATGTTTTATAATCATTTTATAGCCATTTTATATCATTTTTTGGTACTAACCTATTGACCTAGTGCCAAGTGCTAGTTCTTGTTTTTTTCCATGTTTTTTACATCGCAGAAAATCAATACCAGACGGAGTCCAAATGCCATGAAACTCCATGATGATTTTTATGGGCCAGATGTTGGGCCCTGGTAGCACCTGGGGGGAGTCCCGAGGAGGGGACAACCCACCAGGGCGCGCCAGGAGGCCCAGGCGTGTCCTGGTGGGTTGTGCCCACCTCGGGTGCCCCCCGGACCGCCTCTTTGCTCTATAAATTACCCAAAAATACCAGAACCCTAGAAGCGTCAACGAAATATTCATCCAGCCGCCGCAGAGTCCAGAACCACCAGATCCAATCTAGACACCATCTTGGATGGGGTTCGCCACCTCCATTAGCGCATCTCCGATGATGCGTGAGTAGTTCTTTGTAGACCTTCGGGTCCGTAGTTAGTAGCTAGATGGCTTTCTCTCTCTTTCTCTCTCTCTCTCTCTCTCTCTCTCTCTCGCTGAATTCTCAATACAATGGTCTCTTGGAGATCCATATGATGTAACTCTTTTTGCGATGTGTTTGTTGGGATCTGATGAACTGTGAGTTTATGATCAGTCATATCTTTTTATATCCATGAAAGTTATTTGATTTTCTTTGATCTCTTATATGCATGATCTCATATAGCCTCATATTTATTCTCCGATATTTGGGTTTTGTTTGGCCAACTTGATCTATTTATCTTGCAATGGGAAGAGGTGCCCGGTAGTGGGTTCGATCTTACGGTGCTTGATCCCCGTGACAGAAAGGGAACCGACACATATGTATCGTTGCTACTAAGGATAAAAAGACGAGATCTCTATCTACGCAATAGATAAACGGATCTTGTCTACATCATGTCATCGTTCTTATTGCATTACTCCGTTTTTCCATGAACTTAATACACTAGATGCATGCTGGATAGCGGTCGATGTGTGGAGTAATAGTAGTAGATGCAGGCAGGAGTTGGTGTACTAATCTTGGACGTGATGCCTATATAATGATCATTGCCTGGATATTGTCACGATTATTTGAAGTTCTATCAATTGCCCAACAGTAATTTGTTTACCCACCGTTTGCTATCTTTCTCGAGAGAAGCCACTAGTGAAACCTACGGCCCCCGGGTCTTCTTCCCATATATTTGCTTGCGATCTACTTTTCCTTTGCATTTTTATTCAGATCTATTAAACCAAAAATACAAAAATACTTTATTTATTTGTGATCTATTATTTCAATCTACTACAATTTTTTGGCATCGTTACCCGAAAGGGATTGACAACCCCTTTAACACGTCGAGTTGTGAGGTGTTGTTATTTGTGTGCAGGTGTTGTTTACGTTGTGTTGCTTGGTTCTCCTATTGGTTCGATAACCTTGGTTTCTTCATTGAGGGAAATACCTATCGTCGCTGTGCTGCATCATCCCTTCCTCTTTGGGGAAATACCGACGTAGTCCTAGCACACAGGAGCTTTTCTGGCGCTATAGTCAGAGAGCGATCAACTGGTCACTGGAAGTGGAACTGCCCCAAGTATTTGGCGGATAAGAAATATGGGAAAGTGAAAGGTATATTTGATATACATGTTATTGATGTGTACCTTACTAATGCTCGTAGTAGCGCCAGGGTATTTGATACTGGTTCTGTTGCTCATATTTGCAACTCGAAACAGGGGCTACGGATTAAGCAAAGATTGGCTGAGGATGAGGTGACGATGCGCGTGGGAAATGGTTCCAAAGTTGATGTGATCGCCGTCGGCATGCTACCTCTACATCTACCGTCGGGATTAGTTTTAGACATGAATAATTGTTATTCGGTGCCAGCATTAAGCATGGACATTATATCTGGATCTTGTTTGATGCGAGACGGTTATTCATTTAAATCAGAGAATAATGGCTGTTCTATTTATATGAGTAATATCTTTTATGGTCATGCACCCTTGGTGAGTGGTCTATTTTTGTTGAAACTCGATTGTTTGTGATACACATATTCATATTATTGAAGCCAAAAGATGCAAAGTTAATAATGATAGTGCAACTTATTTGTAGCACTGCCGTTTAGGTCATATTGGTGTAAAGCGCAAGAAGAAACTCCATGCCGATGGACTTTTGGAATCACTTGATTATGGGCAAGATGACTAAGACTCCATTCTCCGGAACAATGGAGCGAGCAACTGACTTATTGGAAATAATACATACTGATGTATGCGGTCGGATGAGTGTTGAGGCTCGTGGCGGGTATCGTTATTTTTTGACCTTCACAGATGATTTGAGCAGATATGAGTATATCTACTTAATGAAACATAAGTCTGAAACATTTGAAAAGTTCAAAGAATTTCAGAGTAAAGTAGAAAATCATCGTAACAAGAAAATAAAGTTTCTACGATCTGATCATAGAGGTGAATATTTGAGTTATGAGTTTGGTCTTCATTTGAAACAATGTGGAAAAGTTTCGCAACTCACACCACCTGGAACACCACAGCATAATGGTGTGTCCGAACATCGTAACCGTAGTTTATTAGATATGGTGCGATCTATGATGTCTCTTACCAATTTACCGCTATCATTTTGGGGTTATGCTGTAGAGAAGGCTGCATTCACGTTAAATAGGGCACCATCTAAATCCGTTGAGACGGCACCATATGAACTGTGGTTTAGCAAGAAACCTAAGCTGTCATTTCTTAAGGTTTGGGGCTGCGATGCTTATGTGAAAAAGCTTCAACCTGATAAGCTCGAACCCAAATCGGAGAAATGTGTCTTCATAGGATACCCAAAGGAGACTGTTGGGTACACCTTCTATCATAGATTCGAAGGCAAGATATTCGTTGCTAAGAATGGATCCATTCTAGAGAAGGAGTTTCTCTCGAAAGAAGTGAGTGGGAGGAAAGTAGAAGTTGATGAGGTAATTGTACCTTCTCCCGAATTGGAAAGAGTTCATCACAGAAATCAGTTCCGGTGATTCCTACACCAATTAGTAAGGAAGCTAATGATGATGATCATGAAACTTCGGATCAAGTTACTACCGAACCTCGTAGATCAACCAGAGTATGATCCGCGCAAGAGTGGTACGGTAATCCTATTAGGTCATGTTACTTGACCATGACGAACCTACGAACTATGAGAAAGCGATAATGAGCCCAGATTCCGCGAAATGGCTTGAGGCCATGAAATTTGAGATGGGATCCATGTATGAGAACAAAGTGTGGACTTTGTTTGACTTGCCCGATGATTGGCAAGCCATAGATAATAAATGGATCTTCAAGAAGAAGACTGATGTTAACGGTAATGTTACTGTCTACAAAGATCCACTTGTTGCCAAAGGTTTTCGACAAGTTCAAGGAGCTGACTACAATGAGACCTTCTCACCCGTAGCGATGCTTAAGTCTGTCCGAATCATGTTAGCAATTGCCGCATTTTATGATTATGAAATTTGGCAAATGGATGTTAAAACTGCATTCCTTAATGGATATCTTAAAGAAGAGTTGTATATGATGCAACCAGAAGGTTTTGTCGATCCTAAAGGTGCTAACAAACTGTGCAAGCTCCAGCGATCCATTTATGGACTGGTGCAAGCCTCTCGGAGTTGGAATATACGCTTTGATAGTGTCATCAAATCATATGGTTTTATACAGACTTTTGGAGAAGCCTGTATTTACAAGAAAGTGAGTGGGAGCTCTGTAGCATTTCTAATATTATATGTGGATGACATATTGTTGATTGGAAATAATACAGAATTTCTAGATAGCATAAAAGGATCCTTGAATAAGAATTTTTCAACGAAAGACCTCGGTGAAGCTGCTTATATATTGGGCATCAAGATCTATAGAGATAGATCAATACGCTTAATTGGACTTTCACAAAGCACATACCTTGATAAAGTTTTGAAGAAGTTCAAAATGGATCAGTCAAAGAAAGGGTTCTTGCCTGTGTTACAAGGTGTGAAGTTGAGTCAGACTCAATGCCCGACCACTGCAGAAGATAGAGAGAAAATGAAGGTCATTCCCTATGCCTTAGCCATAGGTTCTATCATGTATGCAATGCTGTGTACCAGACCTGATGTGTGCCTTGCTATAAGTTTAGCAGGGAGGTACCAAAGTAATCCAGGTGTGGATCACTGGACAGCGGTCAAGAACATCCTGAAATACCTGAAAAGGACTAAGGATATGTTTCTCGTTTATGGACGTGACAAAGAGCTCGTCGTAAATGGTTACGTCGATGCAAGCTTTGACACTAATCCGAATGACTCTAGGTCACAAACCGGATATGTATTTATATTGAATGCTGGAGCTTTCAGTTGGTGCAGTTCCAAACAGAGCGTCGTGGCGGGATCTATGTGTGAAGCAGAGTACATAGCTGCTTCGGAAGCAACAAATGAAGGAGTCTGGATGAAGGAGTTCATATCCAATCTAGGTGTAATACCTAGTGCATCAGGTCCAATGAAAATCTTTTGTGACAATACTAGAGCAATCGCCTTGGCGAAGGAATCCAAATTTCACAAGAGAACCAAACACATCAAAAGACGCTTCAATTCCATCCACGATCAAGTCAAGGAGGGAGACATAGAGATTTTCAATATACATACGGATCTGAATGTTGTAGACCCATTGACTAAGCCTCTTCCACGAGCAAAACATGATCACCACCAAGACTCCATGGGTGTTAGAATCATTACTATGTAATCTAGATTATTGACTCTAGTGCAAGTGGGAGACTGAAGGAAATATGCCCTAGAGGAAATAATAAAGTTGTTATTTATATTTCCTTATATCATGATAAATGTTTATTATTCATGCTAGAATTGTATTAACCGGATACTTAGTACATGTGTGAATACATAGACAAACAGTGTCCCTAGTATGCCTCTACTTGAGTAGCTCGTTAATCAAAGATGGTTAAGTCTCCTAACCATAGACATGTGTTGTCATTTGATGAGCGGGATCACATCATTAGAGAATGATGTGATGGACAAGACCCATCCATCAACTTAGCATAATGATCGTTTAGTTTTATTGCTATTGCTTTCTTCATGACTAATACATATTCCTCTGACTATGCGATTATGAAACTCCCGAATAACAGAGGAAAACTTTGTGTGCTATCAAACGTCGCAACGTAACTGGGTGATTATAAAGATGCTCTACAGGTGTCTCCGAAGTAACTCAAGTATGCTATGTATGTAAGGTTCCCGGTGTGTCGCACACGATGATCCAAGATGATCAATATGGTAATATGATATGCAATGTGGCGATGCTATGGCTATTGCTTATAAGCTCTTTGTGTTTCTCTTCTTTTTGCTTAAAAGCTTATTTTTTTTGATATGGCCAGTTATGCGAAATGCTCGAACCAAGATAGCAATTCTGTATATGGGGGAACAATATTGTGACACAAGGGATGATATGATACCAAGATGATAGCAATATGATATGGTATGTATGCAATGGAAGGTGTAGATCGATGATCACTAATGTGCACAAGTAACATTGCCGGCAATACTCAATGGCTAGTCTCGATAGGCAAGTGACGCAAAATGGGCTAAGGGGTTAACAATGTAATGGCAAGAATGTACAATGATGGGATACCACGATACCAAGATGATATAGAGGTTACCGTTTGTCGGGGTTCAAGAACGACACCTATGGGATCACAGGGAATCCCTACTACGGTTGGCGGGGCGCGGGGCTGTGGAAAGAGCGGGTTTAGAAGATCAACACAGGGGGATTTTTATCCAGGTTCGGGCTGCAAGCGATGTGTAATACCCTAGTCCTGCTTTGGTGTATATTTGGTGTTCTTGAGCTCTCGAACTAGTTGCGGTGCATGCCTAGCCCAAAAAGTCCAAATCCCTTCTCAGTATGCCTCGGGCCTCCTTTTATATGTCAAAGGGGCTACCACAGTGGCACATAGGAGGTGGAAAGTATGTACATTGTACAAGTTTATCTCCTGACATCATAGGACAAACGCATTTAATGCGCTGCCTATGTGTCCTCTTGCTTTATCGGGGACGACAGAGAAGCTCGTCTCGTCCGTCGCCGCCTCGCCTCGCGTCAACGCGCGTCCAAGCTGACGAGGCATGCAGCACCACGCTGGCTGGCTGGCTGCTGCGCCGGTGCGGTGGCAGGGTCTTCACGAAGATCTGCATGCCACCACACAGGTGCTTGCCTGGTTGGCCTAGAAGCTGCATGCCGCCACGTAGGTGCGTGCCTAGTTGGCAGGCTGGCTGCTGCGTCGGAACGACCATGGGGCAACGAAACCTTGGTAAGTGCGGGCCTGGTTGTGGCCCCGCAGATGTCCCCGGCAAGGGTCTTTCCGGGGCCCCGACAAGGGTCTTGCCGGGGCCTCGACAAGGGTCTTGCCGGGGTCTTGTGGGCGTCTCCGGCAAGGGTCTTGCCGGCGGCCTTCGTCTTCTGGTTCTCATCTAGTCTTGCAGGCCTCTGGTCTTCACAAGATCTGCATGCCACCATGCAGGCACCTCCCGAGCCTTGGTTCCAATGTTGTCGATGGTGTTGGAACTCTCAGGCTCAAGGGTGGCGGTCTTGCTGGTGTTGGGTAAGTTGCCCCGGCAAGGCTCTTGCCAGGGTAGCTTAGGTCGCCCCCGGCAAGGCTCTTGCCGGTGGAAACCCACCTTGCCCCTTCACTCTTCGCGCCTCTGGTCTCAACGCTACTCTGGTAGTCTTGTTCCTTGCTTCCTCTGCCCCACCAAGTGTGGCCGCAGGTGTGGCTACAACTGCCCATACACAAGTAAAGGGGTACAAAAGGCCCCTACTTTTGTACACCGACACCGTTCTTGCTTACGGTTAGGTTTTCAAAATGGTGAAGGTGGTCGATGACGAATCCTTGACGAAGTTTAGCGGCGGTGTTGTCGATGTCGAACCGTTCCTAGTTAGCCGAAACACCCTAGGAAACGGAAAAACCGCAAACTCGAAATCACAAAGGAAAATGTCAAATGGTGGTAGCGGAATGCGTTGGTGGTTCCGGAGTTTAGCAATGCGGAAGTGGTGGTGGTGGTTGATGAAGAAGCAACCGTCCCTAAGTAGCCAAAACACCTTAGGAGACTCAAGTCACCACTCAAGCAACCACAAATGCTATAAGGATCAAACTGGGTTAGGTTGCGGAAAGCTATGATGGTTTTGCGGATGATATGGTGGATGGCCTAGGCAAAGATGCAAAAATGCCAAAATTTTGATGGATTCAAATGGTGTTGGAATCAATCTAGGTGGATGGGGGATGTCAATAGCTACTCAACGAGCTAAAGAACGTCAAAATCAGACTTCGGGAGCGAAAGTTATGGCCGAAACGGTTTTTGTTGGTGGGCTGATTCTGGGTGGTGCGGGTGCCCGGGGGTCGGAGGTGCGGGCACCCGGGGTGGTCAGTGGGTTGGGCGGAAAAAGTGGCCCGGGGGTCCGGGCACCCGGGGTGGTCAGCGGGGTTGGCCGGAACTTGCCCGGGGGGTCCGGGTGCCCGGGGGTCACGGATTTGGGCGGAAATTTGTGGAAAATGGAAGAAATTGATGGATTTCGTGGAGGGAAAGATGGAGATGGATAGGGGAAGGCTAGATCCACTTGAAACCAAGCAAATCCATGGATCAAATCCAACAAAACATCATCAAACCAACAAATCACAAAAAAATTGGGGCTATTTTTGGTGGGGTATTTTCGAAATTTGGGAAGAACACAACAAAATTAGGTTAGAGAACAAGAAGGGGGCTCCAATTTCATTAGAAACCATGGCTCATGATACCAAGATGTGTAGGGTGGAACCCTAGATGGAGATCTTTCACGAATTAGAGGGGAAATTCCCAAGAACAAGAAGAACACAAAGGGGGAAAACAAGAGGAAGAGTCAAATTGACTTGATCCAATCACACATGTGCTAGATCCAATCACACAAAGAGAGATACAAATGTCCAAATCCAACACAAGAAGATACAAGAGGTAACTAGTTCATCCCAATCCTATGAGGAAAGAGGTCTTGATGATCTTATGATGGGGATCCTTCTCCAAGAGGAGGCCTTGATATCCAAAGAGGATCTTCTCCCTCAGGAGGTCATGATCTCCAAGAGGAGGAAGATGAGCAAAGCTCTCTCAATATCTCACATCTCACATATACTTTGCTATCCCTACAAATGAGCTAGATGGGAGTACTTATAGTCTAGGGGCGAAATTTGGGGGGAAAATAGGGGTACAAGGGTCAAAACCCAAAGTGCACGCAGCCACACTCGGACGGGTCCGGGAACCCGGGTGTCGTGGAATTGTCACGGCAGATGTCCTAGTGAAAGGACTTAGTCGTGAGGCCAACGCATCTATGTAGTAGCTTGAGAGGGGTTGAGTGGAATCGAGAGACGCAACACAAGACGAGGATTTAGACAGCTTCGGGCCCCGGGAAACATCATCCGGTAATAACCCTACATGCTGTTTGAGGCTAGATCTCATTACGCTCATGAGGGAGTCGCCGTAAACCGGCTCTCCTCTAGTTGTGTATAGCCCTAGAGATTATTGATTGTTGCCTGTCCCTCTTTGGGGAGCCCTGTCCCTCTTTGGGGAGCCCTGCCCCTCCTTATATATGTTGAAGGGGCGGGTTACATGTGGAGTCCTATTAGGATTAGGACTAGTCTATCTCTAATACAAGCCGGATACAAGTCCAGGTCTTAACTCCTTGTAAGACAAATATTCCTCACACCTTTCCTTGTAAACCGGCCCACCATAGTATGAATCGGCCTTCATGAACCGCCCGTTGGGCCACCGGGTCTTGTCGCTCCTCCGACCCGCCTGCCGGATTACCAATGAATCGTAAACCGCCAGGTCCAAACGGGTCGCCAGTGGATCGTCAATTCTCAGCCGGGTCTCAAGTAAACCGCCAAGTCCGGCAGGGTTATACTTCCGACCGGTTTACGCCGCGGGGTATACCCCCGACATTAGCCCCCAGTTTAATTTGGATTTATCCATGTTAAACTGATCCTGTAAAACAAACACAAGAACAAATTTGACAGATTATGCTCCGGGTTAAGAATTCTTGTAAACCGGCATATGATCATCCTTAAGTCCTTGGCATTTCCTCCTTCTAGAAAATCCGGGTCAACAAGCCAGCTTCATACTCCATTTGCTGACATTGGTTTCTCACAGAGAAATATTGTGAAGAATAATCCACTTGAGTCGGCTTCCAAAGCGCCGGTTTAAGAAATATGGGTCTTGAAATACTCATCTGATTTCAGCCGGTTTGAAGATGTAAAACTTGCCGGTTTAATATTACCAAAATTACCGGTTTGTAAATATGGATGGCATCGAGTCATAATTGTTACCGATGCCGGGTCATAATTGTTGCAGACACCGGGTCAATCTGGTTTGCTCAGAACTGAGAATTTGAAGATTTTTCTCCCTTATATCCATATTACCTGTAGCCCCCAAGTCTTGAGCAGAACAAAGTGATGGCTTAAGACTTGTTTCCATATAATTACTGCCACTTTGAGGAAATCAATGTTGTTCATCTCAGCCACTATTAAAAACTGAATACTCCATATATGTAGCCCCCAAGTGCCGGGTCATTATGCAATAATGAGCAGGGACTTTATAAATATGATCATGTAGATTTGAACAATAACGTGTAGCCCCCAAGGGCCGGCTCAGTAAGATAATATGGAGCTGGTACTTTATATAGACTTCTTTGAAAAGAACATCATATAATATAACTCCCAACATGGGGCTTGAACCCACGTCCACAAGGTTAAGAGCTTTGTGCTTTACCAACTGAGCAATGGACCTTGCAATATAATGGTTTTAAGACTTGTGTACCTTGAATTGTTCACAGGAGAAATTGGTAGCCCCCAAGGGCCGGCTCATTATAATGTGATGAGTCGAGTCTTCAATAAGGCCAATAAAAAATGACTTTGCATTAGCCCCCAAGTGTCATGGTGCATGCTTGCAGCGACATGAGATTTGCATGTAATCTCAATTTGAATAATGTAGCCCCCAAGTGCCGGGTCGTAAGCCTGCAGCGACTCGGGACTATTCCTTCCATTGTAGAATAAATCATATCCTTTGATAAAATAATAGCCATTGCGCTAAAGCGACTTTGAAAACCTCAATAATACCGGTTATTAATAACCATAATAAAATCCAGCCATGTTGGCTATTCAAGATAATATAATCCGGTATGAAAACCTTATTCATTCAATATCATAATGAAAATTCAGCCAAGTTTGGCTATTTGAATAATATAACCCAATGATTTATAAGCGCATGATTCCAATGGCGCAATCCAAATATATACTGGCGACTTATAGTCGAGAGCCAGGCCGGGTTAATAAACGCCGGTGATTTATAATCACGCTTTATTCAACCTGTTTCTGCATACAACAAGTTTAAAGTGTTCTGGCGGTTTACTGCCGGACGGGTCATAATGCCCACCATATAACCCGGGTTTATAACCAAGGCTGCACTTCAGAATAATCAAATATGAAATATATCATACCTGTGACATTGAATCACATCGTTGGTTTACCAACTTTTTGTAGTAAGGGTGATAACCCCAATCTTGAGTACTGTAACTCCTTCCATATTGTGCCGGTTTATGATAAAACCGTGCCGGGTTGTGATAAACACCGGATTAACCATATATAATACTCGCGACTTGTAGTCAAAACCAGACCGGGTTGATAATCTTCGGATCATGACTGATCATATACTGACAACTTGTAGTTGAAAGTCAAGCCGGGTTAATGAACACCGGTTTATAAACATCACAAATCTTATCAAAAGAAAGAGAAACTTAGCAAAAGGCAAATAAAACCGTTGTAGTCAAGACTTTTCATGGGCTGCCAGGCCCCAAATTTGATCAAGAGGTGTTGCTATGGTTCGGGTTCGACCAAGCCCCCAAGTGATGCTGTGGCATTACGCCGATCAAGAGGTGTTGCTATGGTTCGGGTTCGACCAAGCCCCCAAGTGATGCTGTGGCATTACGCCGATCAAGAGGCGTAGCTATGGTTCGGGTTCGACAAGCTCCCAAGTGATGCTGTGGCATTACGCCGATCAAGAGGCGTAGCTATGGTTCGGATACGACCAAGCTCCCAAGTGATGCTGTGGCATTACGCCGATCAAGAGGCGTAGCTATGGTTCGGATACGACCAAGCCCCCAAGTGATGCTGTGGCATTACGCCGATCAAGAGGTGTAGCTATGGTTCGGATACGACCAAGCCCCCAAGTGATCCATAATATGATAAGCCAATAAGGCATGACACTCATGTTTGAACCGCGCATCATGGCAGCAGGTCCTCTTTGGCACCCTTTAACATTTTGCAAGAGATAAATCCTTCTTGAACCGGGATTTTGAATCGGATATTGAGAGCTTCAAAGCTTTGTGGGAGACATCTTTCCCTTGAACCGGATTTTAAACCGAAATCTTCATTTTCAGTCGGAAATTTTCTAACGGCCTTTAAACTCGAACTTGCGAGAAGTTAATTCCTTTTTGAACCGGACATTTTCAAACCGGATTTGAGAGCTTCAGAGCTTTGTGGGAGAACAGATTTCCCTTGAACCGGATTGTAAACCGGATATTTGAGAGCTTCAGAGCTTTGTGGGAGAACATATTTCCCTTCAACCGGAGTGTCAACCGGATATTTGAGAGCTTCAGTGAGACTGACTTCCCTTGAGCCGGATTTTAAACCGGGATCCTTTCTGATGACCTGGAACTTCTTCACTGAGCCGGGATTTTGTAACTGTCATATACTTTCTAAGCCGGAAATTTTCTGACGGCCTTTAAATTTTCATCAATATAACAGTAGCCACCGGGACCGGGTTATCTGTCCCTCCATCGTCCTGGGGTTCTTTAAATTTGCTGAAACTGGCAAGATTTGTTGAATCATGTCATCGTAGCCCTCGAGTCTCAAAGGTGACTCGAGGAGTTGTTGAGATTCTCCATATTTTGACCCTGATATAAACCAGCATAACTTGTATATCATTGGTGTTGATAGCACGATGTGAATCCATAGAAGGTTGAGGTGACTGCGGCGGGTTATAAATGATCCCGTATGAGCCGTGTCAGCAACTCGGCCAATGGTTTCTTCCAACTGGCGATTTGAAGTTAACAAAACTGTAGTGGCGGCGACTTGTGCGCCTTCCCATTGAGCCATCCAGTGCAGACGGCGGTTGATAATATATGATAATTTGCCTCCAATTTGTTGAAAGAAAAACCGGGCTACCCAAGCTGTGACTTGCTTTATATTCAATAAACAGCTCATGGAGATAGGTGCGGCCCGGTGTGTTGATGTAGACCAGGCCGCGAGAGACGGACAACAAAGACGACCGCGGCTTCAGAGGCGGCACACACAGATGAATCGACCGCGGCGTTGTAAACCGGCGCGGGCAGGAGAATCGGCCGCGGGGGCAGACAATAAGTCAATCGCGTGTGTTCATGTAGTGGGGGTGGCAACCTGCGCAGGATGAGCGCTAGTGCAAAAATAATATTTGTTCATGCCCCTTTTGCAACACCTTTTTGTAAGGAATAACGGTCCTATGAAAAAATATCACAGACCAGAATAATTGTTCTCAAATGATTTAATATGTGCTGATAAAATACATAGAAAGGATAACACCTGGTATTTTTTGTTGGACGGACGAGTTGGCCGTGGCGTCGTAAGCCGGTGCGGACGGGTGAGTCGGCAGCGGTGTTGAAAAAACGTCACGGACACGAGCGAGTCGACCGCGGGCACGAACAGATGAACCGGCCGTGACGATTCGTCGAGCACCAGGGCATGGTCAGATGCTAGCACATCATAAAGGTGGTGCGAGCTATACATGATACGTCCATCCCTCTGATAATAAATAGTTATCCTGCATTAAAAATATTGCAGACCAAGGCAAAGGTCAACCGCTCTTTGACCAAAAATAATATGTGCCAACCAGATAAATTTAAATGGATATCACTTGATTTTTTTTCGGATGACGGATAATACGTTCAATGCGACAGAGGCTGTTCAGTCAGACCGGCGACTCAATATAGCCCCAGTGGCTTCATCGCGCGGCAGGCGTGGCTCATGACGAATCAACGAAGCAAGGGGCGGCTCACCCTACCGCAAAGGTAGAGTAGCGACTCAAGAAACGGGCGTGCACTTCGGCGGGTCACAGCAATCTTGGGCATGGTTCCCATGAGTTGATGTAAACCGGGCCACAAGGACCGTAATATTAGTTATGAACAATTGTCCTGTATCAAAAAGTATCGCAAGACAAAGTAATTGTTCATACAAAAATTTAGTATGCGCTGAAATAAACTGGACGGATATCACCTGGCACGTTTTTACTTGCGGCAACTTTGACCGGCCAGCGGCAACTTGGGCTGTGGCGAGATTGCTCCGGCGAAGTAGAGCAGGAGCGACTTCGGCACGAATCTCCGCAATTACTTGTTCGGATTTTACATATTGATCATTTTGCACTAGAATCAAGCTTTTTGAGGGAATATTCACACTATATAGAATATCTTGGAGCTAGGCACTGTCTTTGATCCGCCACCACTGCTGCCCGTGAGCCGCTCGTCGCCAGTGCAGAGACCGGCCGCTGATGACGTGGCCGGTTCACTATTTTTCTTCTCTCTTTTTTTACGTGAACTAGCACGTTTGGCAAACTCACGTGAGGGATCCTTGGTGCATACATCTTTGCCCTTCCCATGTAGGAGTACTAGTAATATTAGTTTTTGATTCACGTTGGTGCTGGGCCCTTCACGTGGGTGACAGGCCTGTAGTGTCAAGATGTGACAGCGCTACTGTTGCTGGACCAGCTGGATGGACTTGAACGCGTGTGTGCGGAGATGGCCTGCGATTTGACAGTGGCGGCGCAGCGGAAACTGGTGTCCACCTCGGCGGACTGCCCGCCCAAGAATCGATCTCCATCTCTGCTTATGAGTTGAATCAGCAGCAAAGAACTTGTCGGTCTCGGCGACTTGCGGCGGCGCATCCCGACTTGGACTCGGCGAATTGCGGTGGCCGCATAGCGGGTAACCCCTAAAAAATCTCTTGCTCACAATCATGTACATGCTCAAACAGGCGGCTGCTCATCGATGATGTATATCCGATTGTGCCTGGTCTTCTTCATCCGATTAACCGCGTGCTTCTTGATCCCTTAAAAAAATCCCTCCAAGAACTCAACACCACCGTGCGCAGGCCCCACGGTGGGCGCCAACTGTCGTGGAATTGTCACGGCAGATGTCCTAGTGAAACGACTTAGTCGTGAGGCCAACGCATCTATTTAGTAGCTTGAGAGGGGTTGAGTGAAATCAAGAGACGCAACACAAGACGAGGATTTAGACAGCTTCGGGGCCCCGGGAAACATCATCCGGTAATAACCCTACATGTTGTTTGAGGCTAGATCTCATTACGCTCATGAGGGAGTCGCCGTAAACCGGCTCTCCTCTAGTTGTGTCTAGCCCTAGAGATTATTGATTGTTGCCTGTCCCTCTTTGGGGAGCCCTGCCCCTCCTTATATATGTTGAAGGGGCGGGTTACATGTGGAGTCCTATTAGGATTAGGACTAGTCTATCTCTAATACAAACCGGATACAAGTCCAGGTCTTAACTCCTTGTAAGACAAATATTCCTCACACCTTTCCTTGTAAACCGGTCCACCATAGTATGAATCGGCCTTCATGAACTGCCCGTTGGGCCACCGGGTCTTGTCGCTCCTCTGACCCGCCTGCCGGATTACCAATGAATCGTAAACCGCCAGGTCCAAACGGGTCGCCAGTGGATCGTCAATTCTCAGCCGGGTCTCAAGTAAACCGCCAAGTCCGGCCGGGTTATACTTCCGGCCGATTTACGCCGGGGTATATCCCCGACACCGGGGATGCCTGGGAGGAGGAGGCCGGGCACCCGGGGTGCGCCCAGGTAGGGGGGGGTGTCCGGGAACCCGGGGGTGAAGGCCCGTGCACCCGGGGTGGTCAGGGGCACCGCACCCCACTTTCCCGCCGGTGCGGGCACCGGGCGGGGGAGAGGTCCGGGCACCCGAGGGTGGATGGTGCGTGGACCCGGGGGTTCGGGCACGCGGGGGTGGATTGTGCGGGCACCCGAGGTGTCCAGAGAACCTCCGGTGCTTTGTGTCTTGGTGCTCTTCCTTCTCCTCCTCGGTTGCTTGTGACTCCCTCCTAGCTTCCTCACGGTCATCTCCTTGGTACCTAAGAATGCCTAGTATTTCCATTTGTGGTAGAACCCAAATCTCATGTGAATCCGAATGAAGCTCGAAGAGGAAAGAGTTAACCTCGGTTTCCGCAGCACATGCGTGTGCTCTTGTCATTGGTTCTCTTCGTGCTTGTAGTGGTGATTGGACGTCCATGGGGATGAGCGAGGGATGCTCCGCATCATTTAGCCTACTATATTGATTTATCTTGCCATGGGAAGAGGTGCTTTGTGATGGGTTCGATCTTGCGGTGCTCAATCTCAGTGACTGAAAGAGACATGACATGCATGTATCGTTGCTATTAAGGGTAACAAGATGGGGTTTATTCATACATAAGTTTATCTTGTCTACATCATGTCATCGTTCTTAATGCATTACTCCATTTTTTTCATGAACATAATACACTAGATGCATGCTGGATAGCGGTCGATATGTGGAGTAATAGTAGTAGATGCAGAATCATTTCGGTCTACTAATCTTGGACGTGATGCCTACATACATGATCATTGCCTTGGATATCATCATGATTATTTGCATTTCTATCAATTTCCCAACAGTAATTTGTTTACCCACCATATGTTATTTTCTCGAGAGAAGCCTCTAGTGAAAACTATGGCCCCCGGGTCCATTTTCTATCATATATTAAAACCTAAAATACCTTGCTGCAATTTATGTATTTTATTTTATTTTGTGTTTTAGTTATATCTATTTATCAAATCTTATACAATTTAATCTATCTCAATACGTAGAGGGATTGACAACCCCACTACGCGTTGGGTTGCAAGTATTTGTTATTTGTGTGCAACTGCTGTTTACACAGTGTTGCTTGGTTCTCCTACTGGATTGATAACCTTGGTTCCATAACAGAGGGAAATACTTATCATTCCCTCCTCTTCGGGGAAATCCCAACGCAGCTCACAAGTAGCAGGAAGAATTTCTTGCGCTGTTGCCGGGGAGACATCATCAACATCTATCAAGTACCTACATATAAACTCTTATCTCCTTGCATTTGCTTTATTTGCCATTTGCCTCTTGTTTACATCTCCCCCAATGGACGATCGCATGCATGCGCATGTAAGAGTCCTCGTCTGCCCGCGAGACATTTCCTAGGCCGCCGCGGCGCGGGAGGACATCTTTGCCGCATTCGCGGCGCGGCGGGACATCTCTTCTGCTTCTGCGGTGCAGTCGGACTAGTCTGCTGCATCGACGGTGCGGCGGGACCTCCGTGCTGCTTCGGCGGCGCGGCGGGACCTCTGTGCTGCTACGGCCGCGCGGCGGGACATGTCGGCTGCTTTCGTGGCGAGGCGAGACATCTCTCATGCTTCCGCTTCCATGCTCGGCTCTCCCTGGTGGCAATTTCTCAACCCAGAACTCACGCTGGCCATGGCAGACACAAGGGAACGATGATGAATGACTTGTTTGTTTTTGTGGATGAGGAGTTGAGGAGTGTGTAGTCATTTTGGAGTAGTAGTATTTATAACCGAGTACTAATATGCTCCTAAGTGGGAAACCGTTTAGGTTTTAATCAGTGTGAACAGGTTTGCAATTAAATATAGCATCTTATCTTATTATTTACTAATCGGAGGCACCATACGAGACTTCACGTTAATCCTCAGAAACTAAGAAAATTAGCCGTCTGATCATTGAATTAATTATCTACCACCGTTGGATGCGTGCCTCAAGGAGTCCTCAACTCCTGTCCCACGTTCTAGCCAAAAAAAAAACTCCTATCCCACGTTAACATGCCTCAAGGAGTCCTAAACTCCCGTCCCACGTTCTATCCAAAAAAAACTTCTGTCCCATGTTAACGCATCTTTTCATCAGCAAAAAAAGAACCCATCTCCTGTAGTATCCTCCCCCCCCCCCCCCCCCTCGATCTTCCTCCCTCAATCCAACCCCTCCAATGCACAAACCCTAGTGCTGCTCCTCCTCATCCGTTCCTCCTTCTCTCCTCACAAAGCAGTGTGATCTGTTGTTCTACAGCCGTTCAATCAGCTGCACAGTTCGTGACTTGATCATGCACTCCAGGCAACGACGGGCACCAGCAGCAGCAGTTTGCATCTTCTCCGGTGGAAGTACGCAATCTTGCAGTAGCTTTTTATCCTTTGAATCTCCATGCCTTCCCAATTCCGAAGACACATCAGTCTAACGTCTTCAGTTCATGAATTTATTCCAGGATGGTTGATGTAGTGGATGAGGTGTAGCAACAGCTATTTGAAGTAGACCAGGTCGATGCCACTATTGGTGAGTGGTGATGCTGCTAAGTGAAAAATTGCAGCCAGTCGAAGAGCGGCAAAGTTGCTCACCTCCGTGACACCATTAATCCTAGATGGGAATTACACAGATCATGTACGTAATGAGGCAAGTCTTTTGCCTTTGCCAAGACCGTCCGCACTTCTGCGTCCACCACCAAGAGTTCTACATTCTTCTGTCAAATTTCGCAACATGTCTATGACCTGTACATTGTGGCACCCGAAATATGCTATGCGTTGCATGTAGGATGATTATGAAAATGACTTGATAGATCAGTTATGGCGACAACACTACTTTGGTCTCCCTGCTGCATGGCGTGGGTTTGCCATTTCCTTCCCCACGTAGATAGCTCTCTTAATAATCAATGAAGATAGCTTTAGTTATTAATTAATCTACGTTGACATGGACTTGATAGCTAGATCCATGTGGGATGTGAAAACCAGGGGCTGATGAATGGAGGCCGGGTGTCGATGGCATGCGTTATTCGTTCTGCAGAATTCTCATGTATCTTCTCAAGTTTTACTAATTCATTCTTTCCCTACAACTGGCAAGTCATTGTGTTGTGAATAGATGATCCCCTATATGATGTTACAAACCATAGAATTAACTTTTGTTTCCTAAATGTCTGGAACCACAGTGAAGATCTGGATTGACTAATAAAGTAAATAACAATAGGTTTGTCTTCTGTCGTTTGTTTATGTTTGCTGGCGACAGTGGTTCTAACTATGTTGGTCGTCTAACATACATTTTGCGTCCCTTTTACTAAAGGTGTAGGTGTAATGAAAGAATAACACGGGTTACTCTTCTTTCAATGGAGCAGGCCACATGTCTATTAGCTTAAGAAAATTAATATTCATTGCCTATTCCTGTACTGGCTGAAGTTTTATTCAGAAGGTAGTTTTTTTATGCGTTGCTGTGGATTTGCATTCCTTTTAAAAAAATTGCCCTCTAAAATTTCTCTCTCTAAAGGACGATTGTCTTTTTTGTGAAGACCTATGTGTGGATGTTTTAGTTTATAATAACATGTCAATCGTTTGAACTTTCATCACTTTCTGCAGCTATAACTATCTTATATATTTCAATATCACTTTGAGCTTCTAATGATCATCAGGTGGTAGATGATAATCATCGGTAGGCTAGGTGTCCTTTGTTGTCTTCTTTGCCTTAATTTATTGTCTTGCTTTTCATGTGCAGTCCTTTGCTCATACGTGATACAATTCTTTGGAAGGTTAAGAAAGTAAGAACTATTCTTTGACATGTGGACCCATGTTAATTCTCATCAAAGTAACTCTTCTGTTCCATAATAAACATCTAGGCAATCTCTAATCAAGAATGCAGAGAAATTAGTGAAGACGGCGCCATCATGGTGCCTTCTAGGTTATATAAGTGTGTTCACTATCCGGTTCTTTTCCGGGTTCATTTACTAGATGACACATGTATTAAATAATGTATCATATTGTTTTTGGGCCTATATTAAAGTACACACTCCACTAAATAAATGATTTTTTCTGGATGTTGAAGATGTCAGACACAAGGGTAGACAAACTTTACTCCTTTTGTATTCCTTATAAATGAATGCAGACCACACAAAAAGGGATCAAGAAACTTCAATCAACCTCGGGTCTTCATAGTGAGATATATAGAAGAGGATGTTTATGGATAACTAAATGCACTGTGTAGTTAGTATATTCTGGTGACTTTCGAAGTTTATTGTTTTATTTTCTGAAATTTACAACCATATTCGTCATTTTTTATGTGATCGACCTGGAAGGTAAATTCCAAGAGACACATGTCTGCTTTCTACTTATGTGAATACATATCTTTATTTGTATAGCACAAACACTTTACAATAAGTGAGATGTATGTTCTAAAATTGACATGTCATGATATGTTATCAAGGTATTGGTGTAATTTTCGTAACAGATTAAATGTTCCAGTGGACCTTTATTACGATTCAACCGCTACAAATAAAGTATATTAGCTGTGTTTTGCAGCTTGCATTATGATTCTTTTCACACCATTGTAAGATGCTCTACTGTACATTGTGGGAGAAGTTTGTCGTTTTTTGCATGCCTAATGGGGTCAAGTAACTAACGACTAAATTTGAGGCTCTTGCAGCACACCGCGGTCCAAGATTTAAGATAATAACAGAGATAGTATAATTCTTCATTGATTCATTTATGCTATTTTCTTATCTTAATAGTTAGGAACTCATTTTCTATATTATTAGAGTTGGATATTTTTTCCTTCTGAATTTGGGTATAGAACTTAGTTATCTTCTTTATGAGGGACCGAACATCTACGTCACATGCTCTCTTATAATGGTTCCACGTTGTGCATTCAGTTAGTGGATTTGGCATGTACACTGGTAGAAAAAAGCCCTTTAGTCCCGGTTCGCAAAGGTCTTTAGTCCCGTCTGTGCAACCGGGACTAAATATGCGCGACTAAAGCCCCCCCCCCCCCCCGTTTAGTCGCGCCTCTTACGAACCGCGACTAAAGGCTTTAGTCCCGGTTCTCGTGGCTAACCGGGACTAAAGGCCCGTCCACGTGGGCGCCAGGGGTCCGTCGGGGCGGAGGACCTTTAGTCCCGGTTCTCGTGGCTAACCGGGACTAAAGGCCTCCTCCGCAGGTTTAGGGTTTTAGCCCCCCTAAACCTGGTTTCTTTTTAATTTGTAGTGTTTTATTTCTTTTATATTTTATTTTGTGTTTTATTTTAATTTTGATGAAGTTTCAGTACACATATTCTACGCTACTATATACATGCATATGAAATTTCAAACAAGAAGAATTCAAGAGGAATATATAATATATATTCAATCTCGGAGGACCATATACAACTTCGAACAAGTTTTCATACACAATTAGGATGGATGACCATATACAACTTCGAACAAGTTTCAATCTCGGGTATGCATATAAATTTCTTCGTCCTCGGTATAGTGTTCTCCTTTAGGATTGATGACTTCCCTCATGAAAAATCCTGCTAATTCATCTTGAATTGGTCGGAAGCGAGCTTCTGGAATAAGCCTCCTCCGCAAGTTATCCGTCGCCTTCCGCACGCTATCCGATGCCTTCCGCTCAGAGGTGTGTCTCCGGATGTTCTCACAAACATAGTATCCACATAGATTGGTCCCCGGTTGCTGCTTATCCACATTAACTAACCTTCTAAAATCTAGCTCATGTTTGAATTCACCGACAATTTCTTCTGAGAACCGTCTCCAAACCCTACAGGGCAAAGAAAATTAAATGAACAAGGGAGTTATTAGTTACTTGATATTAGGAAATGAACGAAAGAGACCGATCGATATAGAGCTCAAATGATTGAAAATAATTACTTTTGCAGCATTTTTCTCATGTCGGCCCAACGCTTTGGATCCGAATCCATAGAGTCCATGATTAGAACTCTGGAGGTGTGAAGTTCAATATTTAGCAGAATCCAGTGGAACCTGCGGACACGTTACATGCACAGTCATGCATAACTCATCGATTAGACATACCATGCATGGAGTAAACAAAAGAGAATGGGCACAAGAGAGAAACACTCACCCAAAATGGTAAGGAAATAGAATATGACTTTTGAGTTGATGCTTTCTAAGAAACTTGTACAAGTCTTTCTCCATGTCTTCGGGGTGATTTTGTAACACATGTCCATTAACGATATGTGGGTCAATGAACCCAACATCATAGATGTTTCTTATTTTGCATTCCCAAATCTTCAATCTGCATAATAGCGTACGCAACAATATAGTTAGGACAATATATATATATATATATATATATAGTGCAGGCAATGAAGAACGAGATGAGGTAGAAATAAATCACTTACAGAACGTAGCAACTCAGCATAGATTTGTCGAGATCGCGCAGATTGAACAGCTGGAACAATTCACTCATATGAACTTGTACAGAGTACCGTTTGGTGTGATGCTCCTCTGTAACATCCGCATAAACATATTCTTTGTCGGCCCATGTTATGAATTGCTTGTACCAACGTAGCAGATTTCGCATTTGTGGTGGTAGACTCTTTTCCCGCGCAGGCTCGACGAGAGGCCCATTCCGCACATATTGTAATGCTATCTCACATACTGGCGCATCCTCAAGGCCTAAGAAGGCACAAAGAGTCAAACCCATCTCGGACGCTTGTTTCATGGCACTCGCTACAGTCAATCCAAGTGCTGCCGCAGCTGCTATGATCTCGGGGTCCTCTTCCGGACCGGCTTTCACTATGAGCGGGGGGATCGATTGTTTCTTCTGCATCCCGAGCTGGTCAACTTGTTTCCCGCTTTGTTTAGTTTCTTCTTTCTCCTCCTTCAATATTTTTGCTTGCCTACGAAGTTCATGTCCATAGTCGTCAGGCATATTCAGCTCGGCTTGGGACGGTGTCGTCAAAAAATCCTTAGCCCACTTCTTTTGCTTCTCAGTGAATACTTGCTTGGGCTCAGGCTCTTTTATCGCCTTCATATCCGCCTTCCATTTCTCATAATCAGCAGACGCGGCCAATTTGGTTTCAGCTTCACTAAGTTCCCAAGGCCTTGGGAGGAGAGGCTTCAGTGATGGCTCCGGTACCCTTGTGGTCTTAGGTACATAAGGGTCCGGGATAATAGTCCAGGAGCGGGTTTCCTTGCTGTCCGCTGCTTCTGCTTCTTCGCCGGAGGTGGATTGGGGGGCGTCGTACCCGCCGGAGGAGAATTGGGGGGCGTCGTACCCTTGTGGTCTTAGGTACATAAGTATAAAGGAATTAAAAAATAAGATTAAGGGGACATAGAGGAGGAGGAATTAAAAAAATAAGATTATTGAGCACTGCCAAGTATTTTGTTTTTCCTTTTCTTTTTCCTTTTCTTCTTCCTTTTCTTCTTCCTTTTCTTTTTCCTTTTCTTCTTCCTTTTCTTCTTCCTTTTCTTTTTCCTTTTCTTCTTCCTTTTCTTCTTCCTTTTCTTATTTTGTTTTTCCTTTTCTTTTGTTTTGTTTTGTTTTGTTTTTGTTTTGTTTTCTTTTCTTTTGTTTTGTTTTCTTTGTTTTTCTTTGTTTTTCTTTGTTTTGTTTTCTTTGTTTTGTTTTGTTTTGTTTTGTTTTCTTTGTTTTCTTTGTTTTTCTTTTTGTTTTGTTTTGTTTGTTTTGTTTTGTTTTTCTTTTGTTTTCTTTTGTTTTCTTTGTTTTTCTTTGTTTTCTTTTGTTTTTCTTTTGTTTTGTTTTGTTTTCTTTGTTTTTCTTCTGTTTTTCTTTTGTTTTCTTCTGTTTTTCTTTTGTTTTTGTTTTGTTTTCTTTGTTTTTCTTTTGTTTTCTTCTGTTTTTCTTTTGTTTTCTTCTGTTTTTCTTTTGTTTTTGTTTTGTTTTCTTTGTTTTCTTCTGTTTTTCTTTTGTTTTCTTTGTTTTTCTTCTGTTTTTCTTTTGTTTTTGTTTTGTTTTCTTTGTTTTTCTTTTGTTTTGTTTTCTTTGTTTTTCTTTTTGTTTTGTTTTGTTTTGTTTTGTTTTTCTTTTGTTTTGTTTTGTTTTCTTTGTTTTTCTTTGTTTTCTTTTGTTTTTCTTTTGTTTTTGTTTTGTTTTCTTTGTTTTTCTTCTGTTTTTCTTTTGTTTTCTTCTGTTTTTCTTTTGTTTTTGTTTTGTTTTCTTTGTTTTTCTTTTGTTTTCTTCTGTTTTTCTTTTGTTTTCTTCTGTTTTTCTTTTGTTTTTCTTTTGTTTTCTTTGTTTTCTTCTATTTTTCTTGTGTTTTCTTTGTTTTTCTTCTGTTTTTCTTTTGTTTTTGTTTTGTTTTCTTTGTTTTTCTTTTGTTTTTCTTTGTTTTTCTTTGTTTTGTTTTTTTGTTTTTCTTTTGTTTTTCTTTGTTTTCTTCTGTTTTTCTTTTGTTTTTGTTTTGTTTTCTTTGTTTTTCTTCTGTTTTTCTTTTGTTTTTCTTTTGTTTTTCTTTGTTTTTCTTTTCTTTTGTTTTTTCCTTCGTTTCTGGCGGCGGCGGCGGGAGGCGGAGGACGGCAGGCGGCGGCGGGAGGCGGAGGACGGCAGGCAGGCGGCGGCGGGCGGCGGGCAGGGCAGGGGCAGCGCGTCGGGCGGCGGGCAGGGGCAGGGCAGGGCAGGGGCGGCGGCGAGGCGCAGGGGCAGGGCGGGGGCGGCGGCGGAGCTCACTGGGGCAGGGCAGGGGCGGCGCCGAAGCTCACTGGGGCAGGGGCGGCGCCGCGCAGGGCAGGGGAAGTGGGGGGCGGCGGAGCTCACTAGGGCAGGGGCGGCAGCGTCGGGGCAGCGCGTCGGCGTCGATCGGCGTCGGGGCAGCAGCCTGGCGGCGGCGTGCGGCGATCGGCGTCGGGGCAGGGCTTCGGCGTCGAGAGGAGAATGGGAGGTGGCGAAAACTGCTAAGTGCTATATATATAGACAGAGCTTTAGTCCCGGTTGGGGAGGCGGACCGCGACTAAAGGTACCCTTTAGTCCCGGTTGTGGACACCAACCGCGACTAAAGGGTACCTTTAGTCGCGGTCCGCTTCCCCAACCGGGACTAAAGGGTTTTGGCGCCGATTTCGTTCCCGCGCAGAAAGAGCCTTTAGTCGCGGTTCGTGTCACGAACCGCGACTAAAGTTCCTTTTTCATATAAAATAAAACTAATTCATTTTAAAATCTTCAAAATACAATTATATATCAAAAAAATCAGAAAAATAAAACTATTTCATTTTAAAATCTTAAAAATACAAATAATATATCAAAAAAATCAGAAAAATAAAACTAATTCATTTTAAAATCTTGAAAATACAAATAATATATCAAAAAATCGGAAAAATAAAACTAATTCATTTTAAAATCTTAAAAATACAATTATACATCAAAAAAATCAGAAAAATAAAACTAATTCATTTTAAAATCTTAAAATACAAATAATATATCAAAAAATCAGAAAAATAAAACTAATTCATTTTAAAATCTTGAAAATACAAATAATATATCAAAAAAATCAGAAAAATAAAACTAATTCATTTTAAAATCTTAAAAATACAATTATATATCAAAAAAATCAGAAAAGTAAAACTAATTCATTTTAAAATCTTAAAAATACAATTATATATCAAAAAATCAGAAAAATAAAACTAATTCATTTTAAAATCTTAAAAATACAATTATCAATCAAAAAATCAGAAAAATAAAACTAATTCATTTTAAAATCTTAAAAATACAAATAATATATCAAAACAAATCAGAAAATAAAACTAATTCATTTTAAAATCTTGAAAATACAAATAATATATCAAAAAAATCAGAAAAATAAAACTAATTCATTTTAAAATCTTAAAAATACAATTATATATCAAAAAAATCAGAAAAATAAAACTAATTCATTTTAAAATCTAATAAATACAAATAATAAATCAAAAAAATCAGAAAAATAAAACTAATTCATTTTAAAATCTTAAAAATACAAATAATATATCAAAAAAATTTGTTCATCGATCCCTTGAAGGTTTGACAAAAGGTTTGATACATCATTCAGTTCATCGACCAAATACAAATCATCCGGATTCGCCATCGTACGTTTTAATTCACATGATCCATTCAACAAAGTTTGGTACAATAAATTATTACACATCAATTCTTCCCTTGTGTCCCTGCTTGCTTACGATTGTGCCGTATCCATGGAGCATCCTCATCATTTAACTTAATGCTTGGGTCAGTGTTCACTTTGAATGGCGGAATTTCACCAAACATATTATAATCTTCTCACATGTCTGTCTTGTCCTCCACTCCCACGATGTTTCTTTTCCCTGAAAGAACAATGTGGCGCTTTGGATCATCGCATGATGTACTGATTGTTTTCTTATCTTTCCGTTTCCTCGGTTTGCTACTCATGTCCTTCAAATAAAAAACCTGAGCGACATCTTTGGCAAGGACGAATGGTTCGTCAAGGTAACCAAGATTGTTGAAATCCACCATTGTCATTCCGTATTGCTCGTCCACCTTTACCCCACCTCCTGTTAGCTTGAACCATTTGCACCAGAACAAACGGACCTTAAAGGAGGGTCCATAGTCAAGTTCCCATATCTCCTCTATGTAACCATAATATGTGACCTTTCGCCCATTCTCGGTTGCTGCATCAAAGCGGACACCACTGTTTTGGTTGGTGCTCTTTTTATCTTGGGCGATGGTGTAAAATGTATTCCCATTTATCTCGTACCCTTGGAAAATCGTTATAGTCGAAGATGGTTTCTTGGCCAACATGTACAGCTGATCTCCAACATCATCATTGTCATTCATTAAATGTTTTCGCAACCAACTGCCGAAAGTCTCCATGTGGGCCTTTCTAATCCAGGATTCAGGCTTCCCCGGGTTGTCCGAGCGTAAAATATTCTTGTGTTGCTCGAAGTACGGAGCCACCAAGCTGGAATTTTGCAGAACTGTGTGGTGTGCTTCAGTCATAGAATGACCGTCCATACATATCGTGGATTTCCTTCCGATCTTGCCTTTTCCACTTAGTCTCCCCTCGTGCCGCGATTGAGGAATACCAATCGGCTTAAGGTCAGGAACATAGTCAATACAGAACTCAATTACCTCCTCATTTCCATAGCCCTTGACGATGCTTCCTTCTGGCCTAGCACGGTTACGAACATATTTCTTTAATACTCCCATGAACCTCTCAAAGGGGAACATATTGTGTAGAAATACAGGACCGAGAATGGAAATCTCTTCGACTAGGTGGAGCAGGAGGTGCGTCATAATATCGAAGAAGGATGGTGGGAACACCAACTCGAAACTGACAAGGCATTGGACCACATCGTTCTGTAACCGTGGTAGATCTTCTGGATTGATTACCTTCTGAGAGATTGCATTGAGGAATGCACATAGCTTCACAATGGCTACTCGAACATTTTCCGGTAGGAGCCCCCTCAAAGCAATCGGAAGCAATTGCGTCATAATCACGTGGCAGTCGTGAGACTTCAGGTTTTGGAACTTTTTCTCCGCCATGTTTATTATTCCCTTTATATTCGACGAGAAGCCAGACGGGACCTTCATACTGCTCAGGCATTCAAAAAAAATGACCTTCTCTTCTTTGGTAAGAGCGTAGCTGGCACGACCTTGAAACCATTCCGGATGCCGGTCATCTGGGTCTTTCAAAAGTTGCTGGTCCTGCCGTGCTTCCTTTGTATCATTTGTCTTCCCATACACGCCCAAGAAGCTTAGCAGGTTCACGCAAATATTCTTCGTAACATGCATCACGTCGATTGCAGAGCGGACATCTAGGACTTTCCAATATTCTAGCTCCCAAAATATAGATTTCTTCTTCCACATGGGTGCGTGCCCGTCAACTCCCCGCGGAACTGATTGTCCGCCAGGACCCTTTCCAAAGATGACTTTCAAATCCTTGACCATATCAAATATCTCAGCACCAGTACGTTCCGCAGGCTTCGGCCGGTGATCTGCCTTGCCGTTGAAATGCTTGCCTTTCTTTCTTACGTTATGATTTCGGGGAAGAAATCGACGATGACCCAGGTACACGTTCTTCTTACAATTAACCAAACGTACACTTTCAGTCTCATGTAAGCAGTGCGTGCATGCATTGTATCCCTTATTTGTCTGTCCCGAAAGGTTACTGAGAGCAGGCCAATCGTTGATGGTTACAAAAAGCAACGCTCGTAGGTCAAATTCCTCTCCTTTGTGCTCATCCCAGACACGTACACCAGGTCTGGCCCACAACTGTAAAAGTTCATCAACTAATGGCCTTAGGTACACATCGATGTCGTTCCCGGGTTGCTTTGGACCTTGGATGAGCACTGGCATCATAATGAACTTCCGCTTCATGCACAACCAAGGAGGAAGGTTGTAGATGCATAGAGTCACGGGCCAGGTGCTATGGCTGGAGCTCTGCTCGCCAAAAGGATTCATGCCATCAGTACTTAGACCAAATCTTATGTTCCTTGCGTCAGCTGCAAAATCTTTGAACACTCTGTCGATCTTTCTCCATTGCGTTCCATCAGCGGTGTGTCTCAACTCCCCGTCGGACTTACGGTCCTCTTTGTGCCATCGCAACGACTTGGCATGCTTTTTGTTCCTGAACAGACGTTTCAACCGTGGTATTATAGGAGCATACCACATCACCTTGGCGGGAACCCTCTTCCTGGGTTTCTCGCCCTCAACATCGTCACCAGGGTCATCGCCTCTGATCTTATAACGCAATGCAGTGCATACAGGGCATTCATTCAAATTCTCGTATTCACCGCGGTAGAGGATGCAGTCGTTAATGCATGCATGTATCTTCAGAACCTCTAAACCTAGAGGGCAGACAACCTTCTTTGCTTCGTACGTACTGGCGGGCAACTCGTTATTCTTCGGAAACATATTCTTCAACATTTTCAGCAAATTTTCAAATGATGAGTCACCTACACCTTCCTGTGCCTTCCATTTTAGCAAATCCAGTGTGCAGCCCAGCTTTTTCAGACTATTATCGCATCCTGGATACAACGACTTTTTGTGATCCTCTAACATGCGATCCAAATTCTCCCTATCCTTGTCAGTTTCGCAGCGTCTCCGTGCATCAGCAATGGTCCGACCAAGATCATCAGCGGGCTCATCATGTGCCTCTTCTTCACCTTCACCTAACCCTTCCCCACCTTCAGCATCATCCTCCATGAAAGTATCACCGAAATGATCATGATAGTTGTCATCGATATCATCCCCTTCTTCATCTTCTTCCATTCTAACCCCTCTTTCTCCATGCTTGGTCCAACAATTATAGCTTCGCATGAAACCGTGCCGAAGCAGGTGCATGTGAACGTCTCTTGAGGAGGAGTAACCCTTCTGATTCTTACAGACAGCACATGGACAGATAATAAAACCTTGCTGCTTGTTCGCATTTGCCACTACGAGGAAATCTTTCAAACCCGTAGTGAACTCGCCGGAGAGTCGGGGACCGTACATCCATTGCCGATTCATCTGCATTATTATTATATAAAGTATATAATTAACCATCATGCATTTGTTAAACTAACTAGCTAGAAATAATACAAATTAAACAATGAACTACACACATGCATATTTTATCAATGACACATGAAAGGTTCAAGTTGCTAACCGCGATCGCGGAGGAAAAATAAATGAGAAAGCTCAAGTGTGGCTCGGACACTTCATATCATGTTTGTTTCAGGCTCTCGGGCATTTCATCGAACACCTTGTGTGCATAGGAGGAACCAAAAGCAAACCCACCACCCCCTTCTGAAAATTGTGAAGTGAGCTGAGTGAAGTGAAGTGAGCTGAGTCCTATATATAGGGATGGGCCTTTAGTCCCGGTTGGCCTGGCCAACCGCGACTAAAGGCCTTCGGGGACCTTTAGTCCCGGTTGGCCAGGCCAACCGGGACTAAAGCCCCTCCCGTCCGCCAGCTGGATGGGCCTTTAGTCCCGGTTGGCCTGGCCAACCGCGACTAAAGGCCTTCGGGGACCTTTAGTCCCGGTTGGCCAGGCCAACCGGGACTAAAGCCCCTCCCGTCCGCCAGCTGTCGACCGAGCGCGCTGGGCCCAGATAGTTGGTCGCGGGTTTCCTCCCGAACCGCGACTAAAGACCCCTTTTGTCGCGGTTCGATTGTTTTGGGGACTAATGGGGGCGTATGGAAGCCTCTTTTTCTACTAGTGGTAGTATCCTCATGACAACAAAACTATGCCATGCCATCAGTACTAATATTCATTAGATGACTATCTACATCTTCTATATTTTGATTAAGTGACTATTCATGCATATAATAAATAGTATTAGTCTGGGATATTTCTTTCTTGAAAAAAACTTCAATACTTTTGTATTTACGTGTTCAAAAATAACTAGCCCGTGCAGATGCACAGGTTGATGACTAGTGGTAGTAATTTGGAATGCGACGCGACGCAGGCTCAAAATTTATTGACGGTTCTAAGTGCGACACTATTCCTTGAAGGCGTAACGTGGGCACGCTTTCTCGGCCGCGTACGTGGCGTTTGCACCATAGGGTGCACCGCAATAGGCAATGTCAGCACACGTCTTGTTCCAACGACCGTGCGCGCTCGTTATTACCATCGCGCACGCTTCTTTTAATTAGAATGTGTGCCCCTCTAGCACACACACGCTGATCTGTCTAACTGTTTCTGTTTGGTGTGGCTAATCGCATACAGTTCATCCGTGTGAAGTGTATGCCATCAATCGCAGACATGTTGATCTGGCTGACCGTTTCTGTTCTGTTGCCTAATCGCAAATAGTTAATCCTTCTGAAGCGTATGCCCTCATCGCACATACCTTTATCTAGCTTCCTGTTTATGTTGTTCCTCCTCATCACAAACAGTTCATCCGAGTGAACCGTATGCTGTATATCGGACACACCTTCATCTGGCTGCCGGTTTCTTTTGTTCCTCCTCATCGCAAATAGTTAATTGAACTAAACCGTATGCCCTGCACCGCACACACAACTAAAATTTGAACCGTGTTTGATGCATCCGTCATCACAAACGTTTTGCACCTTTTTGACTTTTTTACACCACCGTTTGCGATTATTGCATCGCACACAGTTTCATCGAAGGGTCTCTGATCGTAGTGTCGTGTTAGCAGCATCCTGCAGTAGTGTTTATCTTAATTCTTCTTTCGTAGTTGCGGATGCTTGCGAGACGGGTTAATCATAAGTGGGAGGCTTGTCCAAGGAATGGCAGCACCCAAGCGCCGGTCCACCACATATCAAATTATCAAAGTAACCTACACGAATCATATGAGCATGATGAAAACTAACTTGACCACAATTCCCATGTGTCCTCGGGAGCGCTTTGCTTTATATAAGAGTTCGCCCAGGCTTGTACTTTGCTACAAAAAGGATTGGGCCACCTTGCTGCACCTTAGTTACTTTTGTTACTTGTTACCCGTTACGAATTATCTTACCACACAACTATCTGTCACCGATAATTTCAGTGCTTGAGAGAATACCTTGCTGAAAACCGCTTGTCATTTCCTTCTGCTCCTCGTTGGGTTCGACACTCTTACTTATCTAAAGGACTACGATAGATCCCCTATACTTGTGGGTCATCAAGACTCTTTTCTGGTGCCATTGCCAGGGAGTGAAGCGTCTTTAGTAAGTGGAATTTGGTAAGGAAACATTTATATTACGTGCTGAAATTTACTGTCACTTGTTACTATGGAAAATAATCCTTTGAGGGGTTTGTTCGGGTATCTTCACCTCGACCGGAAGAGAAAAGAGTTGCTCCTCAACCTACTGGACCTACTGAAAGTATTTATTATGAAATTCCTTCGGGTATGATAGAGAAAGTGCTAGCTAATCCTTATGCAGGAGATGGAACATTACATCTTGATATGCACCTAATCTGTGTGGATGAAGTTTATGGATTAATTAAGCTTGCAGGATTGCCCGAGGATGTTGTCAAGAAGAAGGTCTTCCCTTTATATTTGAAGGGAAAGGCATTGACATGGTATAGGCTATGTGATGATATTGGATCATGGAACTACAACCGATTAAAATTGGAATTTCATCAGAAGTTTTATCCTATGTGTCGTGGATTTGTCACGACAGATGTCCTAGTGTGAGGACTTAGTCGTGAGGCCAACGCATCTATGTGGTAGCTTGAGAGGGGTTGAGCAGAATCGAGAAACGCAACACAATACAAGGATTTAGACAGCTTAGGGCCCCGGGAAACATCATCCGGTAACAACCCTACATGTTGTTTGAGGCTAGGTCTCATTATGATCATAAGGGAGTCGCCATAAACCGGCTCTCCTAGTTGTGTCTAACCCTTAAGATTATTTCTCTCCCCCTTGAGGTGCCCTGCCCCTCCTTATATATGTTAAAGGGGCGGGTTACATGTAGAGTCCAACTCGGACTAAGACTTAAACTATTCTGACTTCTCTTCATGGGCTTCTTAACGTCTTGGGCTCCATAACGTCTCGAGCTTCATAACCCCAGGCGACTCTATCTGCCGGGTTATGACTGTCAACCGAGTTATCACTGTCTGCCGGGTTATGACTGTCTACCGGTTTATGATGGTCTGCCGGTTTATGATGGTCTGCCGGTTTATGATTGTCTGCCGGGTTATGATTGTCTGCCGGGTTATGACTGTCTGTCGGGTTATGATTGTCTGCCGGGTTATGATCTGGCTTAACCCCTGCCGGGTTATCATCTGACTGAACACCTACCGGTTTACCAAGTCCCAGCCGAGTTATAACTCCGGCCGGGTCATACCGTGGGGTATATCCCCGACACTATGCATCTGGTTCATCGTGATCGGAATTATATATATAATTTTTGGCCTCATGAAGGAGAAAGTATCGCTCAAGCTTGGGGAGGTTTAAGTCAATGTTATATTCATGCCCCAATCATGAGCTCTCAGAGAAATTATTATTCAGAATTTTTATGCTCAGCTTTCTCATAATGATCGATCCATGCTCGATACTTCTTGTACTGGTTCTTTTATGAAGAAGACTATTGAATTCAAATGTGATTTATTGGAGAGAATTAAACACAACTTTGAAGATCTGGAACTCGAGAAGGTAATGAGTCAGGTATAAACCTTAAGTTTGATTGTGTTAATCTTTTATGGATACCAATGCTTTTCGTGATTTTAGCACTAAATATGGACTTGACTCTGAGATAGTAGCTTCTTTCTGTGAATCTTTTGCTACTCATGTTGATCTCCTTAAGGAGAAGTGGTTTAAATATCATCCTCCCATTGAAGTTAAAATAGTAGAACCTATTAAAGTTGAAGAAGAAACCATTACTTATAATGTTGATCTATTGTTCCTACTGCTTATATTGAGAAACCACCTTTCCCTTTTAGAATTAAGGAACATGCTAAAGCTTCAACTATGGTTCGTAAGAGTTATACTAGAACACCTACACCCCTGAACAAATTAAAGTTGAACCTAGTATTGCTATGGTTAAAGATCTCTTGGTTGATAATATTGATGGGCATGCTATTTATTTCTGTGATGAAGCTGCTAGAATTGCTAGACCCGATACTAAAGATAAACATGGACCTATTGTTGGCATGCCTGCTAAAAATAGGAGATCATTGTTATCATGGCTTATGTGATGTGGGTGCTAGTGTGAGTGCAATTCCTTTTTCCTTATATCAAGAAATTATGAATGATATTGCACCTGTTGAGATAGAAGATATTGATGTTACTATTAAGCTTGCAAATAGAGATATTATATCACCAATTGGGTTTGTTAGAGATGTTGAAGTCTTGTGTGGGAAAATAAAATATCCTACTCATTGTCTTGTTCTTGCTTCCCCACAAGTTGACTTTTGTCCCATCATATTTGGTAGACCCTTTTTGAATACTGTTAATGCTAAGATAGACTGCGAGAAATATATTGTTACTGTTGGTCTACGGGATATGTCTTATGATTTTAATTTCTCTAAATTTCGTAGACAACCCCATGATAAAGAATTGCCTAGTAAAGATGAAATTATTGGTCTTGCTTCTAGTGTCATGCCTCCTACTGATCCTTTAGAACAATATTTGCTAGACCATGAAAATGATATGTTTATGAATAAAAGAAGGGAATTAGATGAAATATTCTTTAATCAAGGGTCTATTTTGAAACCCAATTTGCCTGTTGAAATCCTTGGGGATCCTCCTCCACCCAAGGGTGATCCTGTGTTTGATCTTAAACAATTACCTGATACTCCGAAATACGCTTATCTTGATGAAAAGAAGATATATCCTGTTATTATTAGTGCTAACCTTCCAGAGCATGAAGAAAAGAAATTGTTGAAAACTCTAAAGAAGCACCGTGCCGCTATTGGATATACTCTTGATGATCTTAAGGGCATTAGTCCCACTCTATGTCAGCATAAAATTAATTTGCAGCCTGATGCTAAACCAGTTGTTGATCATTAACGACGGTTAAATCCTAAGATGAAGAAGTGGTAAGAAATGAAATACTAAAGCTTCTGGAGGCATGTATAATTTATCCCATTGCTGATAGTAGATGGGTAAGTCTCGTTCATTGTGTCCCTAAGAAGGAAGGTATTACTGTTGTTCCTAATGATAAGAATGAGTTGATTCCACAAAGAATTGTTACAGGTTATAGAATGGTAATTAATTTTCGCAAATTAAACGTAGCTACAAGAAAAGATCATTACCCTCTACCTTTTATTGATCAAATGCTAGAAAGACTATCCAAACATACACATTTTTGCTTTCTAGATGGTTATTCTGGTTTTTCTCAAATACCTGTGTCAAGATGATCAGGAAAAGACCACTTTTACTTGCCCTTTTGGTACTTTTGCTTATATACGTATGCCTTTTGGTTTATGCAATGCACCTGCTACCTTTCAAAGATGCATGACTACTATATTCTCTGATTTTTGTGAAAAGATTGTTGAGGTTTTCATGGATGATTTCTCCGTTTAGAGAACTTCTTTTGATGATTGCTTAAGCAACCTTGATCGAGTTTTGTAGAGATGTGAAGAAACTAATCTTGTCTTGAATTGGGAGAAGTGACACTTTATGGTTAATGAAGGTATTATCTTGGGGCATAAAATTTCTGAAAGAGGTATTGAAGTTGATAAAGCTAAAGTAGATGCTATTGAAAAGATGACGTGTCCTAAAGATATCAAAGGTATAAGAAGTTTCCTTGGTCATGTTGGTTTGTATATGAGGTTTATTAAAGACTTCTCTAAAATTTCTAGGCCTCTCACAAATCTCTTGCAGAAGATGTCCCTTTTGTTTTTGATGATGATTGTGTAGAAGCATTTGAAATACTTAAGAAAGCCTTGATTTCTGCACCTATTGTTCAACCACCTGATTGGAATTTACCATTTGAAATTATGTGTGATGCTAGTGATTATGCTGTTGATGATGTTCTAGGGTAAAGAGTTGATAAGAAATTGAAAGTTATTCATTATGCTAGTAAAACTCTAGACAGTGCCCAGAGAAATTGTGCTACTACCGAAAAAGAATTTTTAGCAGTTGTATTTGCTTGTGAGTTCAGATCTTATATTGTTGATTCCAAAGTAACTGTTCAAACTGATCATGCTGCTATTAAATATCTTATGGAAAAGAAAGGTGCTAAACCTAGACTTATTAGATGGGTTCTCTTGCTACAAGAATTTGATTTTCATATTATTGATAGAAAGGGAGCTGAGAACCCCGTTGCAGACAACTTGTCTAGGTTAGAAAATGTTCTTGATGACCCACTGCCTATTGATGATAGCTTTCCTGATGAGATATTAGCTGTCATAAATGCTTATCGTAATACTCCATGTTATGCTGATTATGCTAATTACATTGTTGCTAAATTTATACCACCTAGTTTCACATACCAGCAAAAGAAAAAAAATCTATGATTTGAGACATTACTTTTGGGACGACCCACACCTTTATAAAGAAGGAGTAGATGGTGTTATTAGACGTTGTGTACCTGAGCATGAACAGGAACAGATCCTACGCAAGTGCCACTCCGAGTCTTACGGAGGACACCACGCTGGAGATAGAACTGCACACAAGGAATTGCAATCCGGTTTTTATTGGCCTACTCTCTTCAAGGATGCGCGTAAGTTTGTCTTGTCTTGTGATGAATGTCAGAGAATTGGCAATATTAATAGACGTCAGGAAAACCTATGAATTATTCGCTTGTTATTGAACCATTTGATGTTTGGGGCTTTGATTATATGGGATTTTTTCCTTCCTCTAATGGGTATACACATATTTTAGTTGCTGTTGATTACGTTACTAAGTGGGTAGAAACTATTCCAACTAGTAGTGTTGATCATAACACTTCTATTAAGATGCTTAAAGAAGTTACTTTTCCGAGGTTTGGAGTCCCTAGATATTTAATGACTGATGGTGGTTCACATTTTATTCATGGTGCTTTCCGTAAAATGCTTGCTCAATATGATGTTAACCATAGAATTGCATCTCCATATCATCCACAGTCTAGTGGTCAAGTAGAATTGAGCAATAGAGAGATTAAATTGATTTTTCAAAAGACTGTTAATAGATCTAGAAAGAATTGGTCTAAGAAACTTGATGATGCATTATGGGCTTATAGAACTACTTATAAGAATCCTATGGGTATGTCTCCTTATAAAATGGTTTATGGGAAAGCATGTCACTTACCTCTCGAACTAGAACATAAAGCTTATTGGGCAATCAAAGAGCTCAACTATGACTTCAAATTTGCCAGTGAGAAGAGGTTATTTGACATTGGCTCGCTTGATGAATGGAGAACCCAAGCCTATGAGAATGCTAAGTTGTTTAAAGAAAAGGTTAAAAGATGGCATGAAAAAAGGATACAAAAGCGTTAGTTTAATGTAGGTGATCATTCTTTTGCTATACAACTCTCGTTTAAGATTTTTTGCAGGAAAGCTTCTCTCTAAATGGGAAGGTCCTTATATTATCGAGGAGGTATATCGTTCCGGTGCCATCAAAATCAACAACGCCGAAGGTACAAATCCGAAGGTGGTAACAGTCAAAGAATCAAACATTATATTTCAGGTAATCCCATAAATGTTCAGACCAATATAATTGACACCGTAACACCGGAGGAGTACATAAGGGATACTTTCCAGAATGTTTCAGACTCCGAAAAGGAATAGGTATGTGGTACGGTAAGTAAACCGTCTCTGAAACATTTCCAATACTAATTTTTCTCCGTTTTGGAATATTTAAAAAATTAGGAAAATTAAAAGTAGTCCAAAAGATGCACGAGGAGACCACAAGGGTGGAGGGCGCGCCCCTGCCTTGTGGCCACCTTGTGTGCCCTCCGGACTCCATTTTCTTGCACAATACTTCTTTTGGTCGGTAAAAATTCATTATATAATCTCCTGAAGGTTTTGACCACCGTACCACGACAAAATCCCATGTTTTCGTTTTGAGTTGTTTCTGCAGCAGATTTGGAGCAAGATGTCTTTGCAAGAGTCAGTCGGGGAGAGTCGTGTCTCTCATCCGACGCCGGGCCCAAGAGCAAACAGCGAAGCTGACCACTTTGGGCCATCAATGGAGGAAGAGATGGAGTCCGACTTGAAAAGGGTGGATGCCATGGAGGAGGATCAAGAAGTTACCTCTCGTCTTCAAACTAGATTCATGATGGAGGAACTTCAGAGCTCAGCAATACCAAATTCGGTCATCCCTCCCAATGCTAAATTTCTCTCTTATGAAAATATGAAAAAAGAGTGTTGCTTTTCCCCCGCAGCTACGAAACATCCATGGGTGAATGGAGCTCTAGCCGTCACGGGTAAACTCCGCAAGGAGGTAATGGATCTTAAGCAGCAAAATAATAGGCTCGAGGAGCAGAATCGTATCCTAAGGGGCATCGTCGCCAAGAATACCACATCACCACCTCCGAAGAAAGAGACATAAAATACATGGTATGGGCACTCCCCTTGGCAACTGCCAAGCTTGGGGGAGGTGCCCCAGTATCGTATTACCATCACACCTTTACCTTTATCATTTTTCTTAGTTTGATCCTTTTGGTTATATCTTTATCTAGTAGAATAAAGTTTTAGTATGATCTAGCTTTGAGTTTTGCTTTATGTTCCCTCTATGTAATCAAGTCCGTGAGTTATATATAATAAAGAGTAGTTTTGAGTTGAGGGCTTTGCTTTCTTGCTATGATCTTGAGGGAGTAAAATAAAAGAAAGAATAAAAAGAAATAAAAAGATCATATATTGATCTTATGGAGAGTAATGACTTCACATATAAAGAGTATGATGAATAAAAGTTGTTGAGAGTTGACAAACATAGTTTTGGTCATTGTTGCAATTAATAGGAAGTAATAATGAAACAGAGGCTTCACATATAAATATACCATCTTGGACATCTTTTGTAATTGTGAGCACTCATTAAAATATGACATGCTAAAGAGTTGATGTTGGACAAGGAAGACAACATAATGGCTTATGTTTTCTTATATCCGAATAGAAGTTATATTGTCATGGATCCTCCAACATGTTGAGCTTGTTTTGCCCCTTATGCTAGCCAAATTCTTTTCACCAAGTAGATATACTACTTGTGGTTCCAAACATCCCTTAAACCAGTTTTGCCATGAGAGTCCACCATACCTACCTATGGATTGAGTAAGATCCTTCAAGTAAGTTGTCATCGGTGCAAGCAATAAAAAAATTTGCTCTCTAAATATGTATGATCTATTAGTGTGAAGAAAATAAGATTTATACGAACTTGTGATATGGAAAAAATAAAAGCGACATACTGCATAATAAAGTTCTTTATCACAAGTGGCAATATAAAGTGACGCTCTTTTGCATTAAGATTTTGTGCATCCAACCATAAAAGCGCATGACAACCTCTGCTTCCCTCTGCGAAGGGCCTATCTTTTATTTTTACCTTCTACCCTTATACAAGAGTCATGGTGATCTTCACCTTTCCTTTTGTACACTTTTTCTTTTGGCAAGCACTATATGTTGGAGAGATTTGTATATATATATCCACTCGGATGTAGGTTATCATAAAGTATTATTGTTGACATTACCCTTGAGGTAAAAGGTTGGGAGGCGAAACTATAAGCCCCTATCTTTCTCTGTGTCCGATTAAAACTTTGAACCCATAAGTATCGCTTGAGTGTTAGCAATTGTGAAAGATTAAATGATAGTTGAGTATGTGGACTAGCTGAAAAGCTCTGATAATTGACTCTTTCCGATGTTATGATAAATTGCAATTGCTTCAATGACTGAGACCATAGTTTGTTAGTTTCCAATAAAGTTTTTGATTCATACTTTACCTTGTGAACGAATTCCTACTTTAGCATAAGAAATTATATGACATTATATGTTGCTGTTCTAAAGATGATCATGATGCCCTCATGTCCGTATTTTATTTTATCGACACCTCTATCTCTAAACATGTGGACATATTTTCCGATATCGGTTTTCGCTTGACGACAAGCGAGGTCTAAGCTTGAGGGAGTTGATATGTCCATTTTGCATCATGCTTTTATATTGATATTTATTGCATTATGGGATGTTATTACACATTATATCACAATACTAATGCCTTTTCTCTCTTATCTTACAAGGTTTACATGAAGAGGGAGAATGCCGGCAGCTGGAATTTTGGACTGGAAAAGGAGCAAATATTAGAGACCTATTCTGCACAACTCCAAAAGTCTTGAAACTTCACGGAGAATTATTTTGTAATAAAAAAATAATGGGTCAAGAAAGCACCAGAGGGGGGCCACCTGCCATCCACAAGGGTGGCGGGCGCGCCCCCTGCCTTGTGGGCCACCTGGCAGGCCCCTGATGCCCATCTTCTGCTATATGGTGTGTTTTGACCTAGAAAAAAAATCCAAAGGAAGCTTTCGGGACGAAGCGCCGCCGTCTCAAGGCGGAACTTGGGCAGAACCAATCTAGGGCTCCGGCGGAGCTGTTCTGCCAGGGAAACTTCCCTTCGGGAGGGTGAAATCGAAGCCATCGTCATCACCAATGATCATCTCATCGAGAGGGGGTCAATCTCCATCAACATCTTCACCAGCACCATCTCCTCTCAAACCCTAGTTCATCTCTTGTATCTGATCTCTGTCTCAAAACCTCATATTGGTACCTGTGGGTTTCTAGTAGTGTTGATTACTCCTTGTAGTTGATGCTAGTTGGTTTATTCGGTGGAAGATCATATGTTCAGATCCTTCATGATAATTAATACTCCTTTGATTATGAACATGAATATGCTTTGTGAGTAGTTACGTTTGTTCCTGAGGACATGGAAGAAGTCTTGTTATAAGTAATCATGTGAATTTGGTATTCGTTCGGTATTTTGATGAGAGGTATGTTGTCTCTCCTCTAGTGGTGTTATGTGAACGTCGACTACATGACACTTCACCATGATTTGGGCCTAGGGGAAGGCATTGGGAAGTAATAAGTAGATGATGGGTTGCTAGAGTGACAGAAGCTTAAACCCTAGTTTATGCGTTGCTTCGTAAGGGGCTGATTTGGATCCATATGTTTAATGCTATGGTTAGATTTATCTTAATTCTTCTTTCATAGTTGCAGATGCTTGCGAGAGGGGTTAATCATAAGTTGGAGGCTTGTCCAAGGAAGGGAAGCACCCAAGCACCGGTCCACCCACATATCAAATTATCAAAGTAACGAACGCGAATCATATGAGCATGATGAAAACTAACTTGACAACAATTCCCATGTGTCCTCGGGAGCGCTTTGCTTTATATAAGAGTTCGTCAGTCTTGTCCTTTGCTACAAAAAGGATTGGGCCACCTTGCTGCACCTTAGTTACTTTTGTTACTTGTTACCCGTCACGAATTATCTTATCACACAACTATCTGTCACCGATAATTTCAGTGCTTGCAAAGAATACCTTGTTGAAAACCGCTTGTCATTTCCTTCTGCTCCTCGTTGGGTTCGACAGTCTTACTTATCGAAAGGACTATGATAGATCCCCTATACTTGTGGGTCATCACTGTTGCAGAGATCGGTGAAGGTATGGAGAAGGAAGCCGGTGATGGTATTGCAGTGTGATCGGAGCATTGTGTTTTTGTACATCTTCACCACCATGGTCTGCGTTGTTGCTTCGTCGTCGGCCACTTCCTCCTGAAGTAGGGCCAGCGAACAAGCAATATCGAGGTTCGGCGGCTACTGAATCAGCACCACCGCACAAATATTCGAACGCAACCCCTTGAAAAATTGTGTCAGAAAGAATATGGATGAGTTAGTTCCGAACATGAAATCAAATGGTTCATCGACGTTTCAAAATGCTCAATAAAATCAACAACAGAAATTGTTTGACAAATAGCATAGAACTGGCAAATGTGTAGTTGATACTTATCACGACCTAAGCATGTGCCCAGGAGAGCAGTGAAGGATTCCCAAGTGATTCATGCCGATTTCTTCTGCACCAACTATAACTAGATGCCCACAGAATCGGAGAAATTGAGGATTGCCATGGGTACCCAGTATGATACATGCACAGTGAACATCTAGAAGTACTGCTCATAGAGCATCTTCCAAAGCTGTGGGGTTTCTCCAGTGAAATTCGAAAATGCCATGGAGGGTGGATGTTGACTGAGAGTGGCTAAAACTTGAGAGGACATTGGAACAGGGAATGGAGAAGAGGAGATGATCATACCATTGACTAGGGTTTCCTCCGGGGACTGGAGGGTCACTGACGCCGTGGCTTGATTACACGTGAGGTCGCCATGAGCCAAGAACGAGGTGTAGTAGGCACTCCTCTCGTGGTAGTTGTTGTGGCAGAGGATGCGTCCTGCATCGCAGAAATAGAGAGCTTTAGCTTGGCGAAGCATGCTTCGAGCTCCAACTTCCACATGGTGAGGGCGTCAATGCATCCCGTCTGCGCGCCGAGCGACTTGAGAATGGTGGCGGATTGGGCCCCCGCGATGCTGTCATGTTTGGCGGCGTGATCGATTGCATTGGTTTTCATCCTATCGAGGTAGGTGCAAAGTTCCAGATCCATGGCCGCAACGAGAGCTTCATGGGCTTGTTTCCGGCGAGGAGCATCCAACGCTGGCGGCGGCAGAATGGTCATGGTTGGTCTCTGATACCACGATCTTAGGATCCAGTTCTCTCTATTGATTTCACTCGCTCAAGTATAGTAGGTAGTCTCTCTCTCAGAGTACAAGATTGCGAGAAAAGGTAAAAGCAAAAATGTAAAAGTCGTCGAGCTATTGCCATGATCCATCGGATGCCTTCCTTCCCCTTGCACCTCTTCTTAAGTACTCCCTCTGTAAACTAATATAGGAGCGTTTAGATAACTAAAGTAGTGATCTAAACACTCTTATATTAGTTTACGGAGGGAGTAGCATTGGTCTAGTTGGGGCCAACATACTTGTGATTTGGATGCACGATCCGAGCTGGATGCTAGATGGGGTGACCCTCTCCTTGATTGGTCCCTGCGGTCCATGTGGCTGCCATGGCAGCGTTTCCTTGGGCCGGCTGTTTTGCTGCCGTGATAACGTTTTTGGCTGAAGCTGCAGCGTTGTCAACCGGGGGGCGATGACAGTGTTGTTTCCTAGCCTCAAGTCTGAATGTGCCACAACCACCAGCCTCGTGGAAACCATGCTTTTCTCATCCGGACCTCACATGTGAACGTGAATGTGCACTCCTCTAGGAATATACACATTCTAGCAGGCATGACTGGCCGGTCACGTCAGCAGATATTAACATGTGTAGCAGCCAACTGGAACAAGCATACGCACCTGTAATAATAATATAACACACCAAAGTCTGCCTGTCAACACTAATTGGGTATACACTATGGTCCAGGCGTACGTGTTGTTCTGCAATTGGTTCAGCAGTCTACGTACGTACTCGCTTGTTTCTTGCTTGACCAGCTCCGCGGAAGTAACCAAGGTAAGTTACCAAAGGAGGTTTGTCCACTTGAGGTACGACTTATAATAATCCGAAGATGCATGCGTGTTGACGATGCTAGACCAAATTTCAGCAAAGAAACCGGTCTTACCTGGCTAGATTAAAACAAAGTATATATATGGATAAATTAGCAGTTGCACTAACTTGTTGCCAACTACACGTTTGACTTGATGTCACCGGTGGAAAATTTAGAAACATACTTTTTCAAAGGGCAAAGATGCATGCATATATGTTGAACTCTGTTTCGACCAGCTGACTTTGAAGATATCTCTCTCCGCTTCAGCATGCAGTGCATGAATGATGAATCAACCTCAGCAGCTTACGTACGCGTAGGCATATTCGATTCCATTCGATTCTCGGACAAGATTCTTATCCAAATCTTGAAAGGTTGCTACTCGAATGGCCTATCTTGCCTCTTGGGGGGAGACATGGACGGCCACATGTACTACTTAAACAAGTTATGGTAATCAAACACAGACTGTAGTAACTCCGTAAAAAATGTTTGCCCTTCGGGTGAGTGGGATGTGTGTTGGTTGTTGAACTTATGCTCCTGTCATCTTTGATAGTGATGAAACCCAGGGGTGACTTGTAAGAAAAAGGCAAAAGATCTTTGTAACATGTTTACGTTTCTTTTTTTTCCTGCGCCGCCATTGTAACATTTTTAATTAACAGGCGTTCGGTGGAACCCAACCCAACCAACGACCTGACCATGTCCTTCATCGACTTCTCCCGATTTCAGCAAGTCGTTTGATCGATGACACACATGGAAATATTCGGGTCTTGGACCGGAAGGACACCGGAAAGAGTCGTTTCCTTTTTTTTTGGGAAGGTCTGGGTGAGAGATTTGGGTGGGTGGTGTTCCCTGCTGCCCCAAAGGGAAAGTGTCGTGTGCGTCCATCACTGGGAGAACACTAAGGGATCTATGACCTTGATGGTGTCATCACCCCGCAAGATTGACCAACCACACACCTTGCAATAGCCGGATCTCCGCGGAGCTCCTGTAGGCCAAATCCACTGCCACGCTACACCCACGCCGGTGCCTTAGCCGTCCGCCTCGCGGGAGATAATTATGTTTCCTAGACCATAATTCAGGGTGTGAACTGCAAAAAATAGTAATGTTAGACTAGCCACAGTGGAAGTAACTTCAGCAGTACATCGAGTCCAACTTAACTCAGCAAATTTGGTTATGTGGCAATGAGTTAACGAGGAGAGAGGTAGTTTAAGTAACTTAGCTAGTTACTGTAACATCACATTTCCCAATGCAATATGAGTCTATAACCTAATAAATGAGGCTTTACATGTTACCATACTTATGTTACTACCCATTATGAAGGTAGTAACATAGTCTAGGGATATGTGTATGTTACTAGTGTATGTTACTCTCCATTGTGGCTAGTCTTATTAGGAGAGGATAAATAGGTAACTGATACTTCCTCCGATCCATATTAATAACTTTGTACTAAATCGGTGGCAATTAATATGGATCGGAGGCTCACGATGGGAGTATCATAACTAGTATCATGCATACTAGGCATTTTTGTTAGGCTAGTCATAGTGGGACTAACTTAGCTAGTAACATAGCGCACTTCGAGAAAATTCTGCTTATGTGGCAAGTAATTAATGAGAGCTGGTAACACAATATGTTACTGTAACATAGCGTTTTCCAAGACAAGATGAGTCTACGAGCTAATAAATGAAGTCATCTATGATACTACTATTATGTTACTTTGCATCACGAAGGTAGTAACTTAGACTAGTGTCCCAATATGACCAGCCTTAAGGTGACATTCAGTTAAATGATGAGAGAGAGTGGATTGAGTATCATGATATGATACCGTATCATATTAAATGGTGTACTCCCTCCGTACCGGTGCATTAGTCATCTTAGATTGTGCACCGTGACCAAGACGGAGGGGAAAACGAGATAACTTAATGTTCATTTGCTAATTAATAATCCATCTATTTTTATTTAGTCCGCTTATTAACTTTGGTCAAAGTCAAACTTTGCAAACTTTGACAAAGTTTATAAACAAAAATATTAACATATAAACAATAACAAATCAATACCATTAGATTCGTTGTTGAATGTACTTTCACATCATATACATTTGTTATGGTAAATATTTATATTGTTTTCTATAAACTTGGTCAAACATTATGAAGTTCGACTTCGGCCAAATCTAATATGCAGAGTAAATAAAAACGGAGGGAGTACCATTGTATGCAATGAACCACTATATATATGCCGTGCTAGATAGTCTCAATTCACTGAAAGCATACACGCCCCACATCTCTTATTGGTTGATTCCTTTATTCATGTTAAGAAATAAGAAACGATGTGAGAGTTAATGCACCGCGCCTAAGTGTTTTGGGATTATTTCATTTTTGCAATGTGCCTAATCCATCGATATGGAGGGAGTACTAATATGTGTCATGCATGACAATAAATGATGCAGATATGATGCTACGAATTTATGATATTGTGCATTATATTGTGGAGGTAGTATCATATGCATGATATACTAGTTTATGATACTTCTCATTGTGAGGAGTCTAAGAAGAATTGTGAGGGTGACTTGAGTAGAGTGAGCATTGTGAGCCATGCATTCTTTGGTTTCTTTCCACGTCTGGCCTGTGTTGGTTGGATACTTGGATTGGATCAGATTTGACTGGACAGCACATGAACAGCAGTACCTGGTTGGTTGGCTGCATCCTATCTTCCACAACCCCAGAGAAGGTCCCCGGCCACTACCGTTTGCTGCCCGGTGGTGCATCCACGTGCGTGAATTGCTGACCTCTCACACACATGCATGCACACGGCGCCACACGGGTAAAGCTGCAAGTTGTAGCTACTGCAGGTAGACAGGGATATGAATGAATGACTGAATGGATCCACCTTTTCCGACTGTTGGGGAGGTGGCCACATCCATCATCGATCTACCTTTTTGCAATGCAACACATAATGTGTTGTAGTACATACGTACGTGTGTGGTTGCCAAGAACCCCCGAATGGGAATCAGCATCTCCCCCAGAAATGGGAACAAAAGATACCACATACTAGCACAAGCTAGCCAAAGCAGGCAAGAACACACATTCATATACAAGTCACAGAGTAATCATCAATTGATCAATATACCAAGTAGTCTATGTCTACAAAAAGTTCATGATATCAGTATGAATACGCGTACGGTTGGTTGGATGAATATATCATCTGATGTATAAATGTATGTCAATCTTAATTGTGTAGTTGAGCAGGTAGCTCCATCCTAGGCTAGTATACAAGCCAGGCTAGCTAGCTAGCGAGAGATATCGGGCTTGGATGGTAAGCAGGTCATGGTGTCCACGGACGACTCCCAGCTGAGCTTGACGGAGGAGGCGTCGTGGTGTGCGGCACGTACTCCTCCAGCGCGGCGAGCAGCTCACTGGGCGTGGGCGCCGCCACGATGATGTGCCGCGCCGCCGGCGCCACGAACCCCTCCTCCACCGCCCTGTCGATGAACGCCAGCAGCGAGTCGTAGTACCCGTCCACGTTTAACAATCCCACCTACAGTTCACAAAATTCATTCACCTCGATCAAACTCATCACGAAAGCCAACAAAATCATCACAATTTTGCACGAAACTATACAGAAAAATATGTTCTTTGCGAGTTCATAGGGTGAGGTGACTAACCGGCTTGTCGTGGATGCCGAGCTGCGCCCAGGTGATGACCTCAAGCAGCTCCTCCAGCGTGCCGTAGCCGCCGGGGAGCGCGACGAAGGCGTCGGCGCGGCGGGCCATCTCGGCCTTGCGCTGGTGCATGCCCGACACCGCCTTCACCTCCTCCCCGCCGGGCGTCTCGCCGATCAGCTCCAGCGGGAGAACCGACCGAGGCACCACGCCCGTGACGCGCCCGCCGCCGCCGTGCACGGCGCGGGACACCAGGCCCATGAGACCCACGCTGCCGCCGCCGTACACGAGGTCGATGCCGCGCTCCACCAGCTGCTGCCCGAGCTGCACCGCTGCCGCCTGGTACGCCGCCTTCCTCCCTGCGCTGCTCCCACAGAACACGCATACCCGCCTGAACCGCGACGCCTTCTTGCCGCTGTTGTTGCCCGCCGGCGCCAGCGTTGGCATAGCCAGCGCCCCCGTCGTAGACGTCGGTGCCTCCATGGGATCTCTATCCATCGATCGCCTTGACTGTGCCGGCAGCTGCGCGCACGTACTAGCTGCTTGATGCAGGTAGAATCTAGGTGGGCGGAAGGGAAGGGAAGCAAAAGGTAGCTAAGGTGCGGTGCATATATATAGGCTGGTCTAGCTTGGTCGTCTTCCTCCTCCTCCTAGCTGCTTGGATGTTGGTATAATAAGCCTACCTGCCAGCCCAACTTAATTTTTTGTTGCTAGTTAAGCTGTAGCTAGTGGCCAGAGAGGATTCTTGGCAATCTCCTCTCTTGTCTCTCTCTGCCTTAGCACTAGTATTTGATTAATCTCCTTGCTAAGTAGCCAGCTAGCTAGTTCAGAATTAGTACGACAGACTACTTGATAAATTAGTTATTTTTTCTGCTGTCCATTAATCAATATAAGTAATAGTAAATGCACAATAACATACTGTTGCATATCTACCTATCCAAGCGTGTTTGTGTAGTGCAATTAAGGCTCAGTCCTTTTCGCGCATGATTCTACAGAATCAAAATTCTGCAAAATGCTCCCAGAATATACTTCCCCTAGAATATGCCGTCGAGTTCATTTTTGATATTACAATTTGAGATTTTAGAAAGAGTTGTGTGCTGAGAATCTGCCGCCGCAGTTTGAGATGGGCTGCATTGGGAGTCAGGTGTGGCGGCGGCGAGGTCCAGGGCAGTGAGGCGGGGCTGGCGGCGGCGTTGGAACCCTAGCGCTGGCCCTGCTCGAGTTCAAGCGATGCAAACAGATAGGGCATTGAGGCCCATGCGCTCACTCATCTTCTTCTGTACCGGACGTGGGTGGCTCGGTGGCATTCTTGTCGTAATAACCTGTTGCAACAGGGGCACTCTTTTAACTCCAAACATTTTCTTTTGAGGGATTACCCAAAATCCTGAGATTATGGAAAAATCCAACTATTTTAAAGATTTTGGATTGCACTAGGACGAAAGTAGAGGCTTTGCCAACATCAACACCATAGATAAGATAGCATAGCCACCTCGAAACCACATATCCAAAAAGCCATATGTGACAACACTAGTAGAAAACTGGGCTTTGGTCACAGGGCAATATTCACATTAGTCCCGGTTCAGTCACGAACCGGGACTAATGTAAGCATTGGTCCCGGTTCGTGCGGCCAGGGGCCTGCCGGGCCTCATGGGGGCATTGGTCCCGGTTCGTCCGGCCCCTTTGGTCCCGGTTGGTGGGACAAACCGGGACCAATGGGCCTCGCTCCTGGCCCACCACCATTGGTCCCGGTTGGTGGCTTGAACCGGGACCAGAGGCTCACCCTTTAGTCCCGGTTCATACCACAAACCGGGACTAAAGGGTTGGTCCTAGTTGCGATCAGAGTTTAGTCCCACCTCGCCAACCGAAGGGCGCTCACACCGGTTTATAAGCCCGTCCCTCTCTGCCTTGTTGAGCTCCTCTCAAAATGAAAACAGATGCCCTTATACAGGGAATTTGACCTAAATTCAGAGTAAATTTCTTTGAATTTCATAGAAATTTATTATGAATTTAGGTTGAATTTTCTCTATAGGCGCATCTATGTTTATTTTTTTATAGTAAATAAACTAAATAAACCTTAATAAAATAAATAAAAATAAATAAACCTTAATAAAATAAAATAAAATAAACTATAGTAAATAAAATAAATAAACCTTAATAAAATAAATAAACCTTAATAAAATAAATAAAAATAGCAGCAGTAAAATAAATAAAAATAGCAGCAGTAAAATAAATAAAAATAAAATAAATAAAGTAAAATACATAAGTAATTGGAAACAAAATGGAATAAAATAAATAAGTTTTTTGTTGTAAGTAGAAACAAAACAAAATAAATAAAGCAAAAGAGAAAACAAAAAACAGGGAAAAAAATTATGCCACCTACTGGGCCACCACGGCCTGAATACGACTTGAAACCCATCCATGGGCCAGGATTCAGGCCCGCAGAAGGCCCAGTAGTCCCCACAGGCAAAGAGAACAGTTAGGCCTGAAAGCCTGCTGTTGAGAGGAGCTCGAGAGGGTGGGCGCATCAGCGCTTATAAACCACTCTCGAGCTCCCTCAACTAGCAAGGTGGGACTAAAATTTTGACGCGGGGCAGCACAAGGCCTTTGGTCCCGGTTGGTGCCACCAACCGGGACTAAAGGGGGGCATGCGTACCGGTTCGTGGTACCAACCGGGACCAATGCCCCCCCTTTAGTCCCGGTTGGTGCCACGAACCGGGACCAATGAGTTTCCTATATATACCCCATCGCCACAGCAGAGCACTCCACAGTGCTCTGTTTTTTCTGGCCGGCGAGGGGAGGGCATTTGGGTGCTCTAGCTCACCTCCTATGCACATGAGGTGTTCGATGAAATGTCTGAGCCACACTAGTTAATCTTTCTCCTCTCAAAACTCGACCTCCGAGCTCCATTTTCCCCGAGATTTGTCTAGGTTTAGCGGTCCGTCACGTCCCGTCCCCGTCTTCACCGCCGTCGATCGCCCGCGCCGATCTCGTCGCCAGCACCACCGTGGTGAGCCTCTTGTTCTTATCTTCTTTCTGAAAGAAAAAAATATTCTTACTTTAGATAGATACTTGTCTAATTTTGTTACTTTTATTATTCCTTCTTATTGCATAGTGCGATGGTTTTGGTATCCGCCCCCGTCGGCCCTCGTCCTGTCTATGATTCGGATGTGGTATATATTATCTTTTTATAATTATTTGGTTCATTTATTGTTTATGACAAATATGCCGACCAACGTGACATAGATTTTATTTATCTAGGAGGTGGTTGAACCGGAAATTCCAACCGACCCTATTGTCGAAAGGTTAAATTTAGTTGAAGAAGAAAACAATTACTTGAAGGAAAAAAATAAAAAAAAATGAGTTTACTTGGACAAATTGAGTTTCCTCTATATATACCCCATCGCCACAGCAGAGCACTCCACAATGCTCAGTAACCTTTCAGGACAGACAAACAAGGGATACCACACATACACGCACTATTTAGATGACACTGAAAGTATATACCTGGACAAATGCAGGAAGAATGTGTACCTGGGCCATCGTCGATTTCTTCCGACCAACCATCAATGTCGAAAGAAAGGCAAGCATTTCAAAGGCGAGGCAGATCACCGGAAGAAGCCCGCCATGCGTACCGGTGATCACATACTTGCTATGGTCAATGATTTACACGTAATCTTTGGAAAGGGTCCCGACGGACTAGCTGTTCCGAATGACGCTGAGGGACACGCACCCATGTGGAATAAGAAATCTATATTTTGGGACCTACCCTACTGGAAAGAGCTAGAGGTCCGCTCTTCAATCAACGTGATGCACGTGATGAAGAACCTTTGCGTGAACCTGCTAGGCTTCTTGGGCGTGTATGGGAAGACAAAAGATACACCTGAGGCACGGGAGGACCTGCAACGTTTGCACGAAAAAGACGGCATGCCTCCGAAGCAATATGAAGGTCCTACCAGCTACGCTCTTACGAAAGAAGAGAAACAAATCTTCTTTGAATGCCTGCTCAGTATGAAGGTCCCGACTGGCTTCTCGTCGAATATAAAGGGAATAATAAATATGCCAGAGAAAAAGTTCCAGAACCTAAAGTCGCATGACTGCCACGTGATTATGACGCAACTGCTTCCGGTTGCATTGAGGGGGCTTCTACCGGAAAACGTCCGATTAGCCATTGTGAAGCTATGTGCATTCCTCAATGCAATCTCTCAGAAGGTGATCGATCCAGAAATCATACCAAGGCTAAGGAGTGATGTGGCGCAATGTCTTGTCAGTTTCGAGCTGGTGTTCCCACCATCCTTCTTTAATATCATGACGCACGTCCTAGTTCATCTAGTCGACGAGATTGTCATTCTGGGGCCCGTATTTCTACACAATATGTTCCCCTTTGAGAGGTTCATGGGAGTCCTAATGAAATATGTCCGTAACCGCGCTAGGCCAGAAGGAAGCATCTCCATGGGCCATCAAACAGAGGATGTCAATGGGTTTTGTGTTGACTTCATTCCTGGCCTTAAGAAGATAGGTCTCCCTAAATCGCGGTATGAGGGGAGACTGACTGGAAAAGGCACGCTTGGAGGGGACTCAATAATATGCAGGGACGGATATTCTTGGTCTCAAGCACACTATACAGTTCTACAAAACTCTACCTTGGTGACCCCGTATGTCGATGAACACAAGAACAGTCTGCGCTCCAAACACCCGGAGCAGTGCGACGACTGGATTACATGTGAACACATCAGGACTTTCAGCAGTTGGTTGGAAACACGTCTCAGAGGTGACAACACTGTTTGTGATGAGCTGTACTCGTTGTCCAGGGGACCATCTTTGACTGTATTGACTTACAAAGGATACGAGATAAATGGGAATACATTTTACACGATCGCCCAAGATCAAAAGAGCACCAACCAAAACAGCGGTATCCGCTTTGATGCAGCAACCGAGAGGGGAAAGGACACATATTATGGTTACATAGTGGACATATGGGAACTTGACTACGGACATGATTTTAAGGTCCCTTTGTTTAAGTGCAAATGGGTCAATCTGTCAGGAGGCGGGGTACAGGTAGACCCACAGTACGGAATGACAACAGTGGATCGGAACAATCTTGGCTACACTGACGAACCGTTCGTCCTAGCCAATGATGTGGCACAGGTTATCTATGTGAAGGACATGTCTACCAGACCGAGAAAAAAAAAGATAAGGAAGCGAATACATCATACGATGAGCCAAAGCGCCACATAGTTCTTTCAGGAAAAAGGGACATCGTGGGAGTGGAGGGCAAGACAGACATGTCTGAAGATTATGAAAAGTTCCATGAAATTCCTTCCTTCAAAGTCAAGGCTGATCCAAGCATCCTGATAAACGATGAAGATTATCCATGGTTACGGCACAATAAGCAAAGGACACAAGCGAAGAAAAAGTGAAGACTTTCTCTCCACAACTATTATGATGATACCATGCCAACTTTCAACCTTTTTGTAGTTCATTTGAAATGCCTATTGTAACAGATGAGTTTTCGTCCGGAATCCTGATACTTCGAAAGAGATTGTCCATTTTGTACACGAAGTGCATCCAGTTTTTGCCGTAACCTTCTCAACTTTTTAGCACATGCTATGTGGGTGAAATGATGACACCATGCCAACTTTCAACCTTTTCAGAGTTCATTTGTAGTGCTTTTCAATTTCAGGGTCATTTATAGCTCATGAACTAATAGCAAAAAGAATGAACTAAAAATAATCAATTAAAATATGCTGTTATGATCAACTAAAACAAAACTATAATATTCTTCAATAGCCAAAAGAATCAACTAAAAAGCTTTTATAAAACTCCAATAGCCAAAAGAATGTTTTTGTTAGAAACTTTAATAGCAAAAAGCATTATCATAAAGATTTTTTTTGTTAGAAACTAAAATAAAAAAATCTGTTTTTGAATAGAATCATAAAACACAGTAATATTAAGTAGCAGGAAAAAGAATCACTCCAAAATCTATTTTTATAGTAAAGTTAATCACAAACAAGTGATTCACACAAATTTCAAAGAATTCAAATTTAAACTATTCAAATTTTAAAACTAATGGCACTAACAGAAAGTTTATAATTTTTGTGACCTAAAAGCAAAAGAATTAAAAAATAAACTTTAATAAAATAAATAAAAATAGCAACAGTAAGTATTTTGTTGTAAGTAGAAACAAAATAAAATAAATAAAGCAACAAAGAAAAAAAGTGCCATCTACTGGGCCACCACGGCCTGAATACGACTTGAAACCCATCCATCGGCCAGGATTCAGGCCCGCAGAAGGCCCAGTAGGCTCCACAGGCAAAGAGAACGGTTAGGCCCGAAAGCCTGCAGCTGAGAGGAGCTCGAGAGGGTGGGCGCAGCAGCGCTTATAAACCACTCTCGAGCTCTCTCAACTAGCGAGGTGGGACTAAACTTTTGACGCGGGGCAGCACAAGGCTTTTGGTCCCGGTTGGTGCCACCAACTGGGACTAAAGGGGGGCATGCGTACCGGTTCGTGGCACCAACCGGGACCAATGCCCCCCTTTAGTCCCGGTTGGTGCCATGAACCGGGACCAAAGGCCACCGCTTCCCGCCCTTTGGGCTGCTGAAAAGAGGCCTTTGGTCCCGGTTGGTGGCACCAACCGGGACTAAAGGGGGGCATTGGTCCCGGTTGGTGCCACGAACCGGGACCAATGCTCTGAGTATATAAGAAAACACTCAGCGTTTTTCAGATTCATCTCTGCAGTTGCCCCGCCCCGACGACGCCGCCAGGCTGCCCGAGCTCGCCCCGTCGACGCCGTCGCCGCCCTCTGCCTCGTTGACGCAGCCGCCCTGCCCCGACCACGCCGCCGTCGGCCCGCCCCGACCACGCCGTCGGCCCACCCCGACCACGCCGCGCGCCCCTGCCCCGACCACGCCGCAGGCCCTCGCCGTGCCTCTGCCTCGCCCTGCCCTGATCGACCACGCCGCCGTCGCCCCTGCCCCGACCACGCCGCCGTCGCCGCCCTCTACCCGACGCGCGTCGTGCCTCTACCCCTGCCCCGACCACACCGCACCTCTCCTTTGGTCAGGCCGGCGCCGCCCCCTGCCTCCCTATTTTTTTTCACATATATATGATGTTTTTTTCCAGATTATATGTATATGTGTGAGTATATGTATGTGTGTATATCTGATTATATGTCCTCTTTTCAGATTTTTTGTTTTTTGCATTTTTATAAAAATGTATATATGTATGTATGTTCTTTGTGTGTATATATGTTCATGTATGCAAAACATAGATTTTTAGAAAAGTTTTATCTATATATGTTCTCTGATTTAGTCCATTTTAGGTTAGTTTCATTTTTAGAAAAGTTTTATATATTTAGGAAAAGAAGGAAGAGAAGGAACAAGGAAGAGAAGAAAAAGTTTTATATATATGCAAAAGTTACATTTTTAGAAAAGTTTTATATATCTAGCTAGGAAGAAAAGGAAGAAGAAGAAAAAGAAGGATAGGAAAAAAGAAAATAAGAAGAGGAAGAAAGGAGAAGAAGAGGAGAGGAAGAAGAGGAGAAATAAACAAGAAGAGGAAAAAAGAAGAAAAAGAAGAGGAGAAGAAGAAAGGAATAGAGGAGAAGAAGAAAAAATTCTATTTTTTCTTCTTCTCCTCTATTCCTTTCTTCTTCTCCTCTTCTTTTTCTTCTTTTTTTCTTCGATCTTCTCCTCTATTCCTTTCTTCTTCTCCTCTTTTTATTTCTTCTTCGTCTTCTTATTTTTAATCGGGTATGTCGTTGTCGATATACCCCCTCCCCGATAACATTATTTTCCCATGTATGTATGTCGTCGTTGTCGATATATATAACTCCCTCCCAGATAACTTCGACATGATGGACGGTCGATATTTATACCCCCTCTCGACAATGATAACTTACACCACGGGAGCACCCCCCGGCCCTCTCGCTCGACCAAAACTCTCGAGGACACCCAAACCCTAGAAAAAAACGATTTCGGTCTCCTACCCCCTCCCGCCGCGCCCCTACCCTTGAAGCGTTGCCGAGGTCACCCCAAACCCGGAATAAGCTAGGTCTACGTTTGCACTAATATATCCACCTGCTGTCATGTTTGTGTAATAATTGCCATGTTGTAATATTTGCAGAAACAATGGAACACGGACGAGACGAGCAAGCAGAAGAGGTGTTGGGGGACATAATCTTAGCCGGAGGTGATATCTTGTTGTATCTTAACGACAATGATGGTCTAGAAGAACAGGGTGAAGAAGCAAGCTACGGTGATCGAAGAGTGGAGGAGGAAAGACATGATTATGATGGCTCCTGTGACCCAATGCTGGTGCAAGAAGGAGCTCGTGGTGACGGCTCCGGTGACCGAACAGAGTCCGGCCAGGTAAATATATTAGTTAAGCCTGTGCTGACTAGCTAATTGATGCATTCATTGTTTCGGTATGTACACATATTAATTAACTCTCGTCTTTCTTCTTTTTTCTAGCCCTCCGGATCGAGCACAACTTCAGTAAAGAGACGAGGCCCAAAGAGAAAGTTGCGCTCGGATGAAAGGTTTGAGATCACAGCAATTGCGCGCGACGGCCAACCGATTGAACCCATCCGGACAAAGGATGCATTTGCTGCTCAGTGCGGGGTTCTTGTTAGGGACAAGATCCCGATCAGCATCCACCAATGGTATAAGCCTAAGAAGGAAGACCCTGAGGTGTCTTATGTCAATGATATGTAGAAAGATGATCTATGGACTGAGCTGAAGGCAAATTTCACCCTACCGCCAGAGGAGGATCCAGAGAAGCCAGTTAAAGAGCAATTAATCAAGTCTCATGCTCTTAAGAAGATGGCAGACCTAGTCAGGAGGTGGAAGAATGAGCTGAAAACGTTTGTCGACAAAGAAGAGACACCAGAATTCATCGGCCGGTATGAGAAGATCAGAGATCACTGGCCCGCATTTGTGGCCCACAAGACATCGGAAAAGAGTAAGAAGATGTCAGCGACAAACAAGAAGAATGTTGCGAAGAAGAAACTTCACCATCGCACGGGGTCAGGTGGCTACCTCAAAGCCCGGCCTAAGTGGGCCAAGGCTGAGAATGATCTGCTTGATAAAGGGATCGAACCACAGACAATGAACTGGCCAGACCGTTGCCGAACTTGGTTCTTCGGGGCTGGCGAAAAATTGGACCCTGTATCAGGGAGGTGCGTTTGGACGGACGAGCTTTTGAGAATACCAGTCAAGAGGCTTCAGCACTATATCGATGCAGCGCAGGAAGGGACGTTCGTTCCAGAAAGAGAGAACGACGAGCTCACAATGGCCCTCGGGAATCCTGAGCACCCTGGACGGACACGAGGCACGCCAGGCTCCGTTCCGTGGAAGGCTGGTTTTCCGGACGCAGGCGGTTACAAAAGCCAGGAGAGGAGGAAAAAAGTGGAGCAGACCCAAATTCAGAAGCTGCACGAAAGGGTTCAAGCGGTAGAGGAACGAGACGGCAATCGACATGCCGAAACTACCCCCGAAGCTACCCCACCATCTTAGCGGAGAAGTAGCGTGGCTTCCACCGAGCTGCTTCAGCCGGAGCATGTCTTGACGGCTCCTGCTAGCTACCCCGTGGATGCTATCACGGAGTCTCAACATTGCCAGCTTATGACGCAATGGCAGAACTTCAAAGTCAAGGCGGCTGTTGGCTCTGTTTTACCTCCTGAACCCGGCGCAACCTACCACTGCCGGCCAATTCCAGAAGGATATGCTAGGGTGATGGTGGATGAAATAACGGAGGGATTTGAGGACCTCCAGCTTGACCACCCTACCGGTGAAGGTCAGACTCGGCTGGGTTCTGCTCTGAAGACTCCATGCCTATGGCGGAAGGAGCTCATCAACCTTCCGAACTGGACGCCTCCGGCGAGTAAGGGCACTCCGCCTCCTCCTCCGGCGAGTGATCAGGGCACTCAGCCTCCTTCTCCGGCGCGTGGCGGCACTCCGCCTCCTCCTCCGGCGAGTGATCAGGGCACTCACCCTCCTTCTCCGGCGCGTGGCGGCACTCCGCCTCCTTCTCCGCCTGCGCCGGCGCGCCAGAGCAGCCAGCCTCCTCCTTCTCCGCCTCGTCAGCAAGGGCGGAAGAGACCCGCCGCCGCTCCGGCTGCTCCGGCGGGTCGTAGTCCTTCTCCTCCGCCTCGTAAGCAAGGAAAGAAGACAGCCGCAGCCGCTCCGTCTGCTCAGCCGGTGTCTAGCAGTACAGCTGCCAGAGGCGGGAGGCAATACAGATTCGGTCCTTCTCTGAAGACTCCAGAGAAGTTACCATACGAGAGGACCCTGGAGGAGAACGCGAAGATCGTGCGAGCCGAAGTGACAAACTTCTTTCAAGGGGTGAAAGCAAAGAAACATCCACCTCCGGAGGAGAAGGTAGATCTGGTGAAAGCGAAGCGCACTCTGGCTGCCCTGACAAAACCACCAAAGTCTCCGCCGAAAGGCAACTATGAGCGCATTATTGCAAAGACATTTGTCGAAGCGGAGCGGTCGGGAAGTACTGTCAGTGATCAAAGGTTAAAAGAACGACGAGCTGGGAAAAAAATTGCCCAGCTCGGCGAACAAGCGAACTAATCGTGCCCCCCGCTCAAGGTGTCTAAAGACATCGTCGCTAATGATCCGAGGATGGTGGCCGGTTATAGCAATCTTGAAGATTACCTGCCCGACGATGTACATTATGAAATCATGGAGGTGGACGAACACAAATACCATTATGGGAAGCCTCTCGTCAGAGATGAAAGATCTCTAACACCGATGATGCGAAGATTACATGATTGGTACATGAAAACCTGCAGAGAGTCTGATGGGATGCATGCGCAGCTTCCACTATATTCTCCTACAGATTAAGCTTGAGCAGGGAGTAGTAACCGTCTTAGACTCGAGACGAAAAGATCCCCAGGACTATGCGGACATGACTCAAATGCTCGAGAAGTAAGTTAAATCGATCATTATCCACCATATCAGCAACTTTGTTCATTTCCTGATATCAAGTAATTGTTTTCTTTGTCTGGCAGGGTTTGGAGAAAATTCACCACAAAAGCTCCGGGACTGCCGAAGAAGCTGCAATTTAGACACCCGAAAGTAAGTACTATAATAGCATGTTCCGCACATCTCCTAGTGATTCAAGCGCTAGTTTCATCAATACCATTTAGCATGCTTGCTTATCAGTTAGATTGCCCTCTATTTCTTGTAAAGTGGTTGTGGCAGGAACAAGGGAATGATTTCTGTGGATACTACGTTTGCGAGTCTATTCGCCACACGACCTATGAACGGGGCTACTCTGACGAACAATATGAAGTGTGTAAGCAATAACATTCACAATTTTATTTTATTACCATCATTTGTGTCGAGTTTCATTTATTCATATATATATATATATATATGTATATATATATATATATATGTATATATATATATATATATGTATATATATATATGTATTGACCCCCTTCTTCAAATTAGATCTTTCGGATGCGGGATGAACTCCTAGCACCAGATCGTATGCGAGCAATTCAAGAGGAATTGGCGGCATTCTTCCTTGACCACGTGATCGCTAAAAACGGAGAATACTATGTGGACCCTGTGTTCTTACAATTTAATTAGGAGATTATATTGTAAGAGATAATTATTGTATATATGTAGCCGGTAGTGTCAGATAGATATACGAGAACTTGTTGTTCGACCAATCTCTCGGAGAAGGAGAGGTGGTCGATATCACTTCTCTCTGTATGCATATGTTCATGACGATCTTCTGTTTCCTTCATTTGCTTACTAGCTAGCGTGTCTACTCCTCTCCATACGTATATAGTACGTAGCGTCGACCAAGCACGGAGATAAGAGAGGACACTTCTCTCTATTAATTAGCTAGCTAACACAATATATGAAACACCTAAATTAACCCCCCAAAACCCCCCAACCTCCCCCCCTTAAAAAAAACAAAAACCCCAGCCCATGAAATGCTGACGCGTGGATGCCTATTGGTCCCGGTTGGTGACACCAACCGGGACAAAAGGCCCTGCCTATTGGTCACCAACCGGGACCAAAGGCCCCCTACCTGGGCTGGCAGCAGCGGCCACGTAGAGGACCTTCTGTCCCGGTTCGTGTAAGAACCGAGACTAAAGGGTTAGGGCTTTAGTAACGACCCTTTAGTCCCGGTTCGAAAACCGGGACAAAAGGCCCTTATCAACCGGGGTAAAGCCCCTTTTTCTACTAGTGCAACCCGTAGGAACCAAAGCTGTTAGAACGTCTATAGCCGGGCGACTCAAACCCCTCTCAAACACCCGGTCTAACTGCCCTGTCAGTGACCGGTCAAAAAAAAAAGGAACCCAGACGGGTGCCTCAAACCGGCCTCAAATGCCCGAGCTGACAGACACCCGTCATATCCAGCCCAAATCTGTGGCGAATATGGTGAGGCCGGGCGCATCTGCCACATCGGAGCCGGCCATGCTGGCCCACCACAACCCCACATATATTCATCCATATCCGATTGCCGGACCCAATCCTAGCCAGTCCACTCCACTCCATTTCACTCCCATCCGCCCCCAAGCTCACTTTCGGCGATCTCAGCCCTTCTCCGGCATGGCAGGCGGCGGATCAAGTCCTCCTCAGCCAATTTGTGAACTGGGACTACATCCCAGTCGGGTTTGAGAAGGAGATGACCGTCGGCACATCCACCGTGAGTAGAATGCCTGGCAGCTGTTGGACTCGATCCACTGGGAATCTACCACGTCCGCCCAAATGGTGCGTGGATCCAGCGCATGGCGGGTCGTCGCTGCCTCGCCGGAGGCTGTGCGGTCCGTCCGGCGTCCAAACACCATGGTAGACCTGCAGCCCCTTCATTGTCGCACCAACGACGAGGCCATCCGTAACCCGTCTGGTGAAGGTATGGCACGGCGTGCCCGCCGTGCGAGGGAGGCCGCGGCAGGCGTTGGCGTGGTGGAGTCACACTCTCCAGCATCGAGATGGATGGTCTACTACCCCGGGCGCCACAGCCGCATCGTGCTGGACATGTCGGCCTCCGACCACGACGGATCCATCGTTGACCTCACATCCACCGACGACGTCCCATGTCTTACTCTACCTTGCCGGTGACCAATGCTAACACTTCGAGGGGTGCGGCTGGCCGCCGGACATGGGCACAACAGAGCCGGAGGAACTTCGCTTAGATTAGGTTTTATGTTGCATGTAATTGTATGGATTTGAGATTTGATAATTGTGATACCAATTGTGAAATGATTATTTAAGATGTGACCTATCAATGCCCGCGGATGCGCCGGACGCTGGCACATTCGCGGTCTTTTAAGGGGTAACACTTGGTGTATCCTGCTGTAGATGCTCTTGGTGCCTCATCCCAGGGGGTCGATGCCGTGATGAGGTTGGAGCCAGAACAACACTAATCGTAGCACCATCCCCGCAGGCGCATCATCGAAGCATCACCATGAGGTCATACACTCATGACGAGAGCGGACTTGCAGACTTGTCTCCGTGAGGTTGAGTTTTGTGTGACCGTGAATGCCCTAAAAAAGTATCAAATAATGCTCACACCGAGTATTATGTTAGGTGCTAAATATTTTCCACACTAGACGTTCTACTGATTGGACGGACGAATTTAACAAGACAAGAAAGGTCGATCTCTAGCCAGCCTTGAATGTCTTGTCCTGGTGTACAATGCACGGTCAGTCAAGCCAGCTGTGGATCCCAGTCTATAAATATAAATTCTTGGCTAGTTAAGTGACCCCTCTCTCACACACATAATATAAGATACTACTATATTGTGCTCGATCTGACAGACCAAACTGTTGGTTGAATTATAGAAAGGAGAAAAGAAAAGAAAGAAAGCTGGAGCTGGCTATGTCGATTGGGAGAGGACTTGAAGCCTGTAGGGGAACATTCTACTACTCAATTATTTGGCTGACTTGGCTCACTAGCAGTGTATACAACTATACTACTCGGACACGTGGCGTCCTCCCATGGGTTCCTAGTGTATCTTCCACCACCTTCGAGCTCCCTGTCCAATCAATGTAAACTATGATCTCACTCTTGTCTTTCTCGAGTGCTTAAGGGAATTAGGTCAAACTACGCGGTTTCCTCTTACTGTTTTTCAATATACAATCTGCCAAAAGAACATGAATTAAGTAATCCTTGATGATGCATGCTAAACAAGTTTTGCCATCCCTTTTGGCAAAAAAATTATACAAGCACCGGTCTCTGTCAGTTTGAAACGTGTACATGTATACATGTTTAGAAGCATAATCATGAGGGTCTTGTGTTAGTGGTGTGTGTGCAAGCACGTCTACATTACCCGCAAAAAAGAAGCACGTCCACGTTACTTATAAACAAGTAAGGAAAAATCCCCTAGAAAAAAAACAAGTAAGGAAGGAAAAGGTTACACCCTTTCACGAAAAGGAAAAGAAAGAAAAAGGTTACATCAACACACCTCGTGAAAAACTAGCTTGATAACAATATAGAAATTACTCATCATGCAAATAAGATGTGAAACACTAACTAAGTTAGTTGCACTTGATTGTAAAAATTGTTCTTAATTGTTTTTTTTTGCGGGGTCTTAATTGTTGTGGCTCGATATTCGGTGATGGAAGCAAGATCTACTCTCCTATTTGTATCGATAAATCCAGTCACTATTTGGTGGACGGCTAGCGATGCCGTCCACGTCAATAATAAAAACCACACGCTTTGTCTGATAAATTGTTTCGATTTTGCTGTTGGGGTGCATGATGTGCTGTTAATCATCTGCCCGAAAGTAATCTAAGAGCTAATTACCATAGCTTAATTTTGGTAGCTTTATTAATTCCTCGTCAAAGATTCTGTTCCGTACCATTCCTAGTAGCTAGTGGGATTGATCAGCTCAATAATGCAACAAACGTGACTAGTAGTGGTCTACGCAATCGAAGCACTTGCATACACAGTTACCTTTTGCTTTAGAGGGACAGAGACGATTAAGGGGCATATCAACATGGACGGATGGCACAAAGTCACCTATATGTATGTGTGGCTAGATGCTGTTGTTGGAGAGGGAGAGGCAATCCAACATGATTCCATCGCATCAACAACTAGTATATTCCATATTGTCGATCCAGGAAAGCCAAAACGAATAATAAGTATCATTCATATATAAGAGCACCTCCAACAGTATCTCCATTTGTCTTTAAAAACCATGAGTTGGATTTGAAATAGATCGAGAGAAGACCGATCTAGGCGAGACGTCCACCATGCGCATATAGACCAAGGGCCTATAGTCACGCAAGGCCGAAAGTGCAGGCACCCAAAAAAATTAGGAACCTCCCTTTCTTCTCCATGAAAATTGACTTCAGACAACTTACAATTGGTTCACACAAATATATTCATTCAAGTGAATCTGAATATTAACGCCGCGTCAAAAGATACTAACTCCGTGGAAAATATATATGCCACGTCAATAGATATTAATATGAGTATCCTGTTGAAATATATTGCCCGCCTCCCTCCATCAGCTCGGACTTTTGGATGAGTTACTGGTGCATGAATTCAATATGGTATCCGAGCCAAGAGGTCTTGAGTTCAAGACCCTGCCAACGCAGTATTTAAATAAAACGATTCTGCGGCCTACATTGATCCCACGTCTAAGGACTAAAATAGCCTAGACGTGAGGGGGAGTGTTGAAATATATTGCCCACCTCCCTCCATCAGTTCGGACTTTTGGATCAGTTGGCTGGAGCATGAATTCAATATATCCAACTAAAACACATATACGCACTAAGAAAAGTTATGTCAACTACTAATTGAGTAAATACAATACTATGATCCAAGCTGATGTAGACTATTGACTCCACGGTAGCATGCGTAGGTGTTGCCCAGCAATTGGTTGAGCGGGCTGTAGAACATACGTACATGTTGAACATTAATTTAGCTTCGCCTAATTTGTTTGGTGTATTAGTAGTGTATATACTCCAGGTATGCTCCGGTAGTCCTTGTTTCTTGCTTGACCAACTCCGTGGAAAATGAGCTTGCTAATGGCAGTAATTAATTAAGGCAAGTTAAAAAAAGAAAGGTTGTCCATTTCAGGCGCTGCCTGCTCAGGCCTTAACCTCAACAATGTGTGTTGACGATTATAGACTCCTGTTCATACGATGAACCAAAATTTCAGCAAACAAATTGGTCCTAGCCTGATTAAAGTATAGATGGATCGGTCAATTCATGAGTAGTTGCACTAACTTGTTGCCAACTGGTACGACTTGATGTCACCAATGGGAAATTAGAAGCAAATTACCAAGGTAAAGATGATGAACTCTGTTTCGCCCGAGTTCCACTTTACTTGGATGTTTCCACTTTCCAGGAGGGGATTAGTTACTGCATCATCAGCTACGGATTAGTTACTGATTGATCTCACCAGAGCTTGAAGCATAAAGAGGGCTGGTCTATCTTGCCTCTTGGGAGACAGGGACTGCCACACAAGTAATCATGCACAACTAAACTCTGTAAAATTGTCTGGTGAGTGGGGTGCGTGTTTGGTGTTGGACTTCTGTTTCCTTATCTTTGATAGTGAAACCCAGGGGTGACTCATATGGGAAAAACATTAATATAAAATTTTCCATTAACATACGTTCAGTGGAACCCGACCCAGCAGATGACCTCATCATTCGCTGAGCCGTTCCAAATTTCACGAGACACTCGATGGCACATCTATTTCTAATACTCTTCCCTCTGTTCCGTAATGTAGTGCATATAGATTGTTGAAAAAGTCAATCATCACAAACTTTGACCAAATTTATGTAGAAAAACATTTACATCTAGAATACCAAACTTACATCATTAGATTCATTATAAGATGAACTTTCATACTTTATACATCTGGTATTGTAGATATAAATAGTTATCTCTAAAAACTTGATCAAAATTTTCAAAGTTTGACTTTTCAAAAAATTATACACACTACATTATGGAATTGGGGGGGGGGGGGGGGGGTACTTCTTCTTGTTGAGATGACAGAAGAAGAAGGAAAAAATATTCCTACTCAAACAGTTTACAAATCTTCTTTATATAATAATTCCACCTACTGCCCCAGATCCCCGTTTCCTAGGAATATGTGTGTGTGTCATCCATGTTAGACTGAGCTATGCCACTTATGGAGATAGTAGCAATTTGAGTGTTCCTCAAATGAATTCATGTCCAAAATGTTCAAGTTCTTTTTCATTTAGCTTAAAGAAAATTCCAATTCTTTTGCCACGAGTTTTGAATCGAGGAAGATTGTAGTAATTCAGGCCAAAATTACATGTATCATCGTCATCCTAGCAATAAAAAAACTCCCTATTTCTGAGCCCCTAACACATTTCGTGAGCCCCTAAATGCTAAATGGAGGTTACCTCCCATTACCTAATCCCCCGCCCCTCACCCTCCCGCGAAAATGCCTCCAACTCCAACAATAGTCCTCGTTTCTTTGCCTATAGTTTTTATGAACCCATGGGAACCACTCGCTAGTGACTTTTCTTTATCCCCCACCAGTTCACTACCGGCTCATTTATTGTGGGAGCCCAAAGGCAGCAGATCGATGTGCGATGACGGCATTTGGTAGGATGTGAGATCGGAAAGACGACATAGGAGAAAATGCCAAAAAAATATTCCCCTAAAATGTGGGGTAGGGGCGGGGGAGACAGCCGCGCTAAAACCGACGTGAAAAAATTGTGCAAAGTTGTTTACAGATTTAAAATGGCAGGGTTGGGTGGGAGTTGACGGTTGACCATCGACACCAAGAACCGATAGTTGAAAAAATGTAGGAAAAGAACGACGAGGTTGCACCAAACTTATCTGATGTTTTGAAATCTTCAATCGAAAATATGTTTACTAAACTAAAAATTCGGAGTGAGAAGTGCAAACATATTAGGGAAGGATAAAATGGGATAAGCAGAATTGCTGAGGGTGACTTTAGTAGTGAGCATTGTGAGTCATTCAATCTTTCCACGTCTGTCAATCTGATGTGATGGTTGGATTGGATAGTACTTGGTTGGTTGGTTGGTGTCTATCCATCTTCCACAACACCACCAGATCCCCAGCCACTACCCATCAGTGTCGTTGCCTCCACGTCGCGTGAACAGGACATGTCACATGCTCAATGTAACATCCCAAATTTTCAATTTGGAATGTTATACATTAGTTCATCACTGTATATCATATTTTATTGCATTGTGGCTTGATCCTAGAAATTCTATGCAACTCAAGGACCCACGGAGAGAGTTGGGATTTTGTTATTTTCATATTTGAGTTTTCTCGAATTTTGAAAAAAGGATCGTTTGATTTTAATTATTTTCTCTTCGAATATTTCTTTTATGAAAATAAAAGAGAGAGGATAAAATGACTTCCCAAAACAAAGAAATATTGGAGATTTAATATTAAAATCAAATAAGAATTTTATTCGGAGTTTTATTGCTATTTTATTTGAATTAGGAAAAATATGCGTTTTTCAAAATTGCATTAGAGTCCCAAATAAATGTTCAACTCGTCCGGTAGACTTTTAGAGGATGGGGAAATTTTATTTCAGGATTTTTGGAGTCCGTTTAGTATTTCTTTTATTTGTTTTTCTGCGCGGAATAATTTAAAAAAAATTACCGACCTAACCGGGCCGTGTCCGACCTGGACACTAGCCTGGCCGGCCTTTATAAGCCGCGGAGGCCCGAGCCGCAGCCCCGCCACCCGTAAATCCTAGCCGCCGCACCGCCCGCGCCGCCTCCCAGCACCGCCGCCCGTCCCGAGCCCCGCCGCCGCCGGAGCCGCCTCGCCGCCGCCGCCCGACCCAGCCGCCGGAGCCGCCCGCCGCCGCCGCCGTCTCGCCGGACCTCGCCGGAGGTAGCCGCCGCCGCCGTCCTCGGTTTTCGCGAGAAAGCAGATTGTTTTAAAAAAATCCTAGATCCCCTTTTTTTATTTTTAGATCGGTTTTTTTTGGTTTATTTATTTAGCGAACGCCCGTTCGTCAGCGAACGTTCGTTCGTTAGCCTGTTCGTCAGTTTTTCTTTTTCTCGGATTTTTTGCGATTATTTTCGATCGCGATTTCTGATCCGATTTTCGTTTTAGTTTATGTTTTCGCTCGTTTATCGGAATCAGGCGATTTAAGCGCCTAGAGTTTCGTCTCGAAGCCCTGTTTCTGTTTAATCAACTTAAACAAGTTTTTACTACTGTAAAATTTGACTTCAGTCCAACTTAGTAAACGAAGCTTGTTTCTTTCGCAGTTTGAGTTTCGTTGCTTCGTTTGTTTTGATTCTTTTTGCAAAACGGATTTCTTAAGTTGAACTTTTTGGTTAGATCTTCTTATTTGAGTTTACCCGTGCATCTTTGCTTGATTGTTTATTGTATGCTTGTTTGTTTGTGATAGAGTACCCGGAGTTCGAAGCGTGCTACTACGAGTCTCTAGGTTTCACGGATCATCAGCAAGGCAAGTAACACTTTGATCATACCTCTTTACTACCCAGTTTTATTGCATTAGGTCAATCCGCAAACAATTGCATGGTTAGGATCTGATTAAATTGTGGGTTTTGGGAAGTAGATGAGGTAGTACCTATTCACCTGTTTATTATCAAACCTATAGGAGTTACTTCTACGTTGCTTACATTGCTATGCTATGCTAGTAGACGTGGTTTGGGTTTGAGTGTATTCATGATAGATGTGTGTATTGCTAATTAATGGTTAACTTAAGGTGGCAACTTTAATACACATCTGGGTGGATTGAGGCACCTGGGGAACCCAGTGTTGTCTGTATTTTTGGAAATCCCGGGGTACCGTGTGATTCTCCTATGGACTGCCACCCAGGCTCAAAGGGATCATAAGATTATTCATGCTGGAAACTTCCGTGTGCAGCCACATGCCATTATGGGCTCTGGCATAGTTGAGTAAGTTGTGGGAAACCTTTCCATGATGGGCTAGCAGATGTAGGGGATTGTAGGTGTACAGGCCTATCTATCGGTTAAGGGGACCTCTTCGGAAAGACTGTGTCTCGGTCATCCGTTTCTCAAACATTATGTAGTGCGAGAAATCCAACGGAGGAGATCGAGTCTTGTGGGGAAAAGTGCACAAACCTCTGCAGAGTGTACAAACTAATCATGGTTAGCCGTGTCCCCGGTTATGGACATCTTGAGTATCTAGTTCTTGGATTATCATGTGGATCTCATCACTTTTAATATAATTTGATTGGGTTTAATAATGATGCTTAATTGGGATTGAGTTGGGTGAACCTTCTCAATGTTTAACAACTACCATGATAGTTAAATAAAATTTATTCCTTTGTTGTAGGAAAAAATTGGCTTTCCGCAAAACATATTAACCATACAGCCTCCACCAGCCATATATGCATGTAGTGATAGCTTTATTCTGTTCATTACTCTTTTGTGTTGCCTTGCCAGCATATTCCATGTGCTGACCCGTTTCGGGCTGCAACGTATCATGTTGCAGACTTTTCAGACGACGAGTAAGGAGCCATAGGTCGTTGTCTTTCACTCAGTGATGCCGTTGGAGTTGATGGACTCACTTTATCTTCCAAGCCTTCCGCTGTTATCGTATTAGATGGCCTTAAGCCATATTTATTGTATTAAGTTCTCTTTTGAGACATTCGTTGTAATAAGTGTGTGATTGCTACTCTGTTATAAATCCTTCAAGTACTGTGCGTGTCAGCATTACCGATCCAGGGATGACACTGATGCACAAAGATCAGACTGTTTGAGGTCTGGTCGCTACAAGATGGTATCAGAGCACACGCTGACTGTAGGACACGACCACTAAGCTAAAGCCCTAGATCACTACTCTCTTCTCATTTCTGACTCCTCTCCATTTTTCTACTCTTTAGGATGGCGGACGCAAGGAACAAGTTTGCACAACCGGATGAAGACACCCCCTTTGGACGACACTTGAAGGAAGTCACTAGATACCTGAATATTGGAATACTAAGCTTCACCGGGACTTACAACGCCACATTACCAGAAGAGGAGCACTGGATGATTCAAGTTCAAGTTCCAGGAAGGACATTCACGCCAGTCACTGAGCCCATAGAGTTTTCCTTTGATGCACCAACCTGGAGTTTAGAAAAGAGTATGGCAGCCCACATCACCATTGGACACATTGGAGAAGTTTACCACAAGGATCTCAAGGATACTATCTACCAGATTTGTGGGCGCCGAGATGAGCAATGGGAGATGATCAGCACCAGGAAGGATAGATCGATTGCAGCTTTCATCCAGGAGTTAAACTAGCACATTCGCCGCCAGGAGAATCAGATGTGCGCAGGCATGACAGATTTGAAGAAGGCAATGACACGGATCACGGAGCTGGAGGAAGAACTCAAGGCTACTCGTGAAGATTATGAGGAGGAAATTGTCATACTAGTGGAGAAGAATGACGACCTGACAAGGAAGCTGGGAGTATTCATGGGAGACCCCGCGCCAGGAGGAGAAGATGACGGTTCCACTTGCCCGGAGAACTACATCATCATCGACGACACCGACTCGGACCCTGACAATAGCGATGATAACTATGTTGATGAAGCTGGAGCAGATATCATGGAGTCTTCAACCGATCAATTTTTCTAGTCTACTACCATATCAGTAGTAGTATTCCACCATGTATATAGTATAGTCTGAGCACTTTTGTAACGATAGTTCTAGGCCGATTGTATGCCCTTGCTTGATTGATTGAATGATATGTTTGTAGTTGTCTCATGTGCATATGGGTAGTGTTTTCCCCTTAGACCTCATTCTACTCTGTTTTCTCATCTTTTCTAAACCCAGCAGATGCCTCCAAGACGCGACAATGGATTTGCTTTCCCACCGGAGCTCACCCAGTTGATCCAGCAGCAAAATGGATTGATGCAGATACTTGTCCAGAATCAGAATCAGGGGAACAACAACGACGACCACCCACCACCACCACCACCTGTTGATCACTTAGCCCGTTTTCTAAGGCTGAATCCGCCGGTGTTCTCTAGTAGCACCGAGCCGATAGTTGCAGATGATTGGCTCCGCAAGATTGAAAGGGAGTTGACCACTGCAGGATGCACAGATGCGGAGAGGGTGTGTTTTGCCGCACATCAGCTTGATGGACCCGCAGCATCATGGTGGGAGATTTCATAGTCACTTACCCCATCGACACTGTTACATGGGACAAGTTTCAACAGGCTTTTCGCACTGCCCATGTATCCACAGGAGCTATGGCCATGAAGAAGCGCGAGTTTCACAACTTACGCCAAGGAGGACACAGGGTTGGCCAGTATGTTGATGACTTTAGTAAGCTAGCACGTTATGCCCCAGATGACGTCGCTACGGATGCAGCTAAGCAGGAGAAGTTTCTGGAAGGACTGAATGATGAGCTGAGCATGCAGTTGATGGTGGCAAATTTCAATAACTACCAGGAGTTGGTAGATAGAGCTCTCATGATTGAAGGGAAGCAGCAGCAGATTGACAACCGCAAGAGGAACTATGGACAAGGGAAGTATAATTCTGGAGCTCAGCAGAGACGCCGTTTCACCCCGAACTCGGGAGGACCCCTTCAGCATAACCATGGAGGTCACAATCACACTGGAGGAGGTTCGCACAACCATAGTGGCTCCAAGAACGGGAATGGTAATGGAGGAAGCAACGGATAAAACCGTTCCAACCCAGCAACGCTCGCTAAGAAAGATCTAAGCCACGTTACTTGCTACAAGTGCCAGAAGACTGGACATTATGCCAATGAATGTCCTGAAGCTAAGAATGGAAACGGCAATGGAAGCTCTGGGAAGAAACCCAATCCTTTCACCAGGGGACAAGTGAACCACATTAACGTGGAGGAGGTTGAAGCCCAGCCAGATGCAGTAATAGGTAAGTTTTTGGTTAAGTCATTTACTGCAGTTGTTCTTTTTGATACTGGTGCATCGCATTCATACATATCAAGGGGATTTGTGGATAAGTATAAACTACCCACCAAAGTTCTTAGTACGCCTATGTTAGTGAGCTCGCCAGGAGCAGAGTATATGGCAAGCCAAGGATGTTTTCAGATGCCATTGACCATAGGTAGGCATGTTTTCCCCTCAGATCTGATAAATTTTGGAGTCGCAAGGTTTGGATGTGATTATGGGTATGGATTGGCTATCGATGTATGGAGGAAACATCGACTACGCCAGTAAGACGATTTTGCTCACAACCCCAGAAGGAAGAAGGATCAAGTATGTATCCCGGCATGTGCCGAGTAGGACTCAAGTAAATTCCTTATCAGGAGTTGTACAGGAGGAAGTACCAGTGGTGAAGGATTTCCCGGATGTATTTCCAGAAGAGTTGCGAGGCATGCCACCAGATAGAGACATTGAGTTTTTGATTGAGCTTTTGCCAGGCACAGGGCCAATATCTAAGAGACCGTACAGAATGCCCGCAAAGGATTTGGAGGAAATTAAGAAGCAGATTAAGGAGTTACTGGATAAAGGTTATATTCACCCAAGTTCGTCACCTTGGGGATCACCAGTGCTTCTAGTGGAGAACAAGGATGGATCGTTAAGGATGGTTGTTGATTATCGAGGATTGAATGAGGTGACGATCAAGAACAAGTACCCACTGCCGATGATCAATGATTTGTTTGATCAGCTGCAAGGAGCTAAAGTGTTTTCCAAGATCGATCTGCGATCAGGGTACCACCAGTTGAAGATTCGAGAGCAGGATATACCTAAGACAGCCTTTACCACAAGGTATGGGCTATATGAGTATACTGTTATGTCATTTGGTCTGACTAACGCACCTGCCTATTTTATGAACATGATGAACAAGGTGTTTATGGAGTTTTTGGATAAGTTCGTTGTGGTGTTCATTGATGATATTCTGGTCTACTCGAAGAATGAAGAGGAGCATAAAGAGCATTTGCGTCTGGTACTTGGGAAGCTCAGAGAACATCAGCTATACGCCAAGTTCAGCAAGTGTGAGTTTTGGTTGAAGGAAGTTGGATTCCTTGGACATGTTATATCCGGAGAAGGAATAGCGGTAGACCCCACCAAAGTTGTCACTGTGACAAATTGGGAGGCACCCACGTCAGTTGGAGAGATCCGGAGTTTTCTTGGACTCGTAGGATACTACCGAAGGTTCATTAAGAATTTCTCAAAGATTGCAAAGCCTATGACGGAGTTGTTGAAGAAAGACACCAAGTCCAAATGGACTGAGGAATGTGAGGCCAGTTTTCAGGAGTTGAAGAAACGCTTGGTTACATCACCAGTGTTGATTCTGCCAGATCAACGCAAGGATTATGAAGTGTATTGCGACGCTGCTCGTCGAGGACTTAGAGCCGTACTAATGCAGGAGGGAAGAGTTGTTTCATATGCCTCACGACAACTTAAACCCCATGAGTTAAATTATGCTACGCATGATTTGGAGTTAGCAGCCGTAGTGCATGCGTTGAAGACTTGGAGACATTTTCTCATCGGAAACCATTGTGAGGTATACACAGGTCACAAGAGTTTGAAGTATATCTTCACGCAAAAGGAGTTGAATCTCAGGCAGAGGAGATGGTTGGAACTCATTAAGGATTATGATATGAGGTTGCATTATCATCCCGGAAAGGCTAACGTAGTGGCCGATGCATTGAGCCGCAAGAGTCATGTCAATACACTCATGACCGGAGAATTACCCAAGGAGTTAGCAGAGGACCTTCGCGAGCTATATTTGGAGATAGTTCCGAGAGGCTATGTAGCAGCGTTGGAGATACAATCTACTTTGATGGATAGGATCAGAGAAGCTCAGAAGACGGACAAGGAGATTGCCGAGATAAAGGAAAGGATGAGCAAAGGAAAGGCTAAAGGATTTCGTGAGGATGAGCACGATACCTTATGGTTTGAGGACCGCGTATATGTGCCAAATGATCAGGAGATCAGGAAGCTGATTTTGCGGGAGGCACATGACTCGCCATATTCGATTCACCCAGGAAATACCAAGATGTGTCTGGATTTGAAGGATAGTTTCTGGTGGACCGGAATGAAGAAGGATATTGCGGAGTATGTAGCAGTTTGTGATGTATGTCAGAGAGTGAAGGCAGAGCATCAGAAGCCAGCAGGATTGCTACAACCATTGCCGATACCCGAATGGAAGTGGGACAAGCTAGGCATGGATTTTATCACGGGATTTCCCAGGACTCGTTCAGGCTATGACTCGATATGGGTTGTAGTCGATCGTTTGACGAAAGTAGCTCATTTCATCCCAGTGAAGACCACTTACACCAGTGCTAAGTTGGCAAAGATGTACATGACCAGGATCGTATGTTTGCATGGAGTTCCGAGGACCATTGTATCAGATAGAGGAACCCAGTTTACCTCATAGTTTTGGAATCAGTTGCATGAAACTTTGGTAACCAGGCTAGAGTTCAGTACAGCTTTTCACCCGCAGACAGATGGACAGACTGAGAGAGTCAATCAGATTCTGGAGGACATGTTGAGAGCTTGTGCACTAGACTATGGATCTAGTTGGGACGATAATTTGCCATACGCAGAGTTCTCTTACAACAACAGCTATCAAGCCAGTTTGAAGATGGCCCCTTTCGAAGCATTGTACGGAAGGAGGTGCAGGACACCATTGTTATGGGACGAAGTTGGAGACCGACAGTTGTTTGGACCAGATTTGATTAAAGAGTCTGAAGAGAAGGTTAAGCTGATTCGCAATAGACTCAAGGTAGCCCAGTCCAGACAGAAGAGCTATGCGGATTCTAAACACAAGGAGACTATTTACGAAGTTGGAGACAGAGTGTATCTTCGTGTATCCCCACTTCGAGGAGTGAAGCGCTTTGGAGTTAAGGGAAAGTTAGCACCATGTTTTGTGGGACCATACAAGGTTTTGGAACGTATGGGAGAAGTTGCTTACAAGTTGGAATTGCCCGAAGGATTGTCAGGAGTTCATGACGTGTTCCACGTTTCTCAGTTGAAGAAGTGCCACGCAGAGATGGCTGATATCCCTCTGAGGGATACAGTGCCGCTGGACGCGATTCAGTTGGATAGCGATTTGACCTACGAGGAGAAGCCAGTCAAGATTCTCGAGTTTGCCAGCCGAGTCACACGCAGCAAGGTTATCAAGTTTTGCAAGGTTCAGTGGAGTCACCATACCGAAGATGAAGCCACCTGGGAACGAGAGGAAGACCTACGGAAGGATCACCCTCACCTATTTTCTAGCCAACCCGAATCTCGAGGGCGAGATTCATCTTAAGGGGGGTAGGTTTGTAACATCCCAAATTTTCAATTTGGAATGTTATACATTAGTTCATCACTACATTAGTTCATCACTGCATATCATATTTTATTGCATTGTGGCTCGATCCTAGAAATTCTATGCAACTCAAGGACCCACGGAGAGAGTTGGGGATTTCGTTATTTTCATATTTGAGTTTTCTCGAATTTTGAAAAGAGGATCGTTTGATTTTAATTATTTTCTCTTCAAATATTTCTTTTATGAAAATAAAAGAGAGAGGATAAAATGACTTCCTCAAAACAAAGAAATATTGGAGATTTAATATTAAAATCAAATAAGAATTTTATTTGGAGTTTTATTGCTATTTTATTTGAATTACGAAAAATATGCGTTTTTCAAAATTGCATTAGAGTCCCAAATAAATGTTCACCTTGTCCGGTAGATTATTAGAGGACGGGGAAAATTTATTTCAGGATTTTTGGAGCCCGTTTAGTATTTCTTTTATTTCTTTTTCTGCGCGGAATAATTTAAAAAAAAATACCGACCTATTCGGGCCGTGTCCGACTTGGACACTAGCCCGGCTGGCCTTTATGAGCCGCGGAGGCCCGAGCCGCAGCCCCGCCACCCGCAAACCCTAGCCGCCGCACCGCCCGCGCCGCCTCCCAGCGCCGCCACCCGTCCCGAGCCCCGCCGCCCGACCCCGCCGCCGGAGCCGCCCGCCGCCGCCGCCGTCTCGCCGGAGGTAGCCGCCGCCGCCGCCCTCGGTTTTCACGAGAAAACCGATCGGTTTTTTTAAACCCTAGATCCCGTTTTTTTTAAATCGGTTTTTTCGGTTTGTTTATTTAGCGAACGCCTGTTCGTTCGTTCGTTTTAACGAACGATTTTCACCGTTTAGCCGCAGACAGCGAACGTTAGTTCGTTAGCCTGTTCGTCAGTTTTTATTTTTCTAGGATTTTTCGCGATTATTTTCGATCGCGGTTTCTGATCCGATTTTCGTTTTAGTTTATCTTTTCGCTCGTTTATCGGAATCAGGCGATTTAAGCACCTAGAGTTTCGTCTCGAAGCCCTCTTTCTGTTTAATCAACTTAAACAAGTTTTTGCTACTATAAAATTTGACTTTTGTCCATATTAGTAAACGAAGCTTGTTTCTTTCGCAGTTTGAGTTTCGTTGCTTCGTTTGTTTTGATTCTTTTTGCAAACCAGAGTTCTTAAGTTGAACTTCCTGGTTAGATCTTCTTATTTGAGTTTTACCATGCATCTTTGCTTGATTGCTTATTGTATGCTTGTTTGTTTGCGGCAGAGTACCCGGAGTGCGAAGCGTGCTACTACGAGAGTCTAGATTTCACGGATCATCGGCAAGGCAAGTAACACTTTGATCATACCTCTTTACTACACAGTTTTATTGCATTAGGTCAATCCTCAAACCAATTCATGGTTAGGATCTGATTAAATTGTGGGTTTTGGGAAGTAGATGAGGTAGTACCTATTCACCTGTTTATTATCAAACCTATGGGAGTTACTTCTACGTTGCTTACATTGCTATGCTATGCTAGTAGACGTGGTTTGGGTTTGAGTGTATTCATGACAGATGTGAGTGTTGCTAATTAATTCTGGGTGGACTGAGGCACCTGGGGAACCCAGTGTTGTCTGTATTTTTGGAAATACCGGGGTACCGTGTGATTCTCCTATGGACTGCCACCCAGACTCAAAGGGATCATAAGATTATTCATGCTGGAAACTTCCGTGTGCAGCCACATGCCATTATGGGCTCTGCCATAGTTGAGTAAGTTGTGGGAAACCTTTCCATGATGGGCTAGCAGATGTAGGGGATTGTAGGTGTACAGGCCTATCTATCGATTAAGGGGACCTCTTCAGAAAGACTATGTCTCGGTCATCCGTTTATCAAACATTATCTAGTGCGAGAAATCCAACGGAGGAGATCGTGTCTTGTGAGGAAAAGTGCACAAACCTCTGCAGAGTGTACAAACTAATCATGGTTAGCCGTGTCCCCGGTTATGGACATCTTGAGTATCTAGTTCTTGGATTATCATGTGGATCTCATCACTTTTAATATAATTTGATTGGGTTTAATGATGATGCTTAACTGGGATTGAGTTGGGTGAACCTTCTCAATGTTTAACAACTACCATGATAGTTATATAAAATTTATTCCTTTGTTGTAGGGAAAAAATTGGCCTTCCGCAAAACATATTAACCATACAGCCTCCACCAGCCATATATGCATGTAGTGATAGCTTTAGTCTGTTCATTACTCTTTTGTGTTGCCTTGCCAGCATATTCCATGTGCTGACCCGTTTCGGGCTGCAACGTATCATGTTGCAGACTTTTCAGACGATGAGTAAGGAGCCATAGGTCGTTGTCTTTCACTAAGTGATGCCGTTGGAGTTGATGGACTCACTTTATCTTCCAAGCCTTCCGTTGTTATCGTATTAGATGGCCTTAAGCCATATTTATTGTATTAAGTTCTCTTTTGAGACATTCGTTGTAATAAGTGTGTGATTGCTACTCTGTTATAAATCCTTCAAGTAATGTACGTGTTAGCATGACCGATCCAGGGATGACACTGATGCACAGAGATCAGACTGTTTGAGGTCTGGCCGCTACACTCAAACATATGCACACGACTAAGCTGCAAGTTTTAGCTAGTGTAGAGAGACAGGGATATGAACGAATAACTGAGTGGATCCACCTTTTCCGACTGTTGCGAGGGCCACATCCATCATCATCCAATCTTTTTTCAATGCAATCATTCATTCAACAGACGAACAAACATGTGTTTGCCAACCAAAATGGAAATCAACATCTCTCCCCAGAAATGGGAAGAAAAGAAACCACATGCTAGCACAAGCCAAATTAGCCAAGAACACACACATTCATATACAAGTCGCAGAATAATCATCGATTGATTAGTAAATCCAAGATATACTAAGTACTTCCTCCGATCCATAATAAGTATCGCAGTTTTGAACTACCTTTCCTCAGTTAGTTCAAATTATGGGTCGGAGGGAGTGGTATATATCTACAAAAATTACATGGTATCAGTATGTATACGCGTATGTTTGGTTGGATGAATATATAATCTAATGTATATGTATGTCAACCTTAATTGGGTAGTTGAGGCTAGCTAGCATGATATGTCTGTCTTGGGTGGGAGCAGGTCATGGTGTCCACGACGACTCCCAGCTAGGGATGGCACCCGCAAGGTTTGGGTACGGGAGTAGCCAGCCCATACCCTTAACCATCTCATTTAGTCATACCCATCACATGTACCCATACCCGCTAGTGGATACAGTTTTTTTCCATAACCATCATTCGTCAGGATTAGTGGGTACCCGTAGGTAAAAATACCCATGTTTGCATAACATCAATTTGAGCAACACATAATCATAAACAACAACATATAATCATAATTTATAAAGAGCAACCCATAATAACATCAATACATACTTATAAATATTAACACATCATAAACATCAACACTTTCTTGTACACAACAGCACATCAAAACATCAACACATAATCATAAACAATATAGCACATAGTCATACATTTTAAGTTCACAAACTCATGACAAAGGGTAGAGGTAATCTGCCCATACTTGTTTGATTCTATTAGGGGACATGTGTATGCGGGTATGGGTTATATAATCCCATACTGTACCCGCTCTACCCAATGGGTTTGAGATTTCCCTATTTATATACCCATGGGTAACTTTTTGTTCCATACCCATACCCTAATAGGGTTTTTACCCGCAGGGTACGTCGGTAATGGATACCCGTTACCATCCCTACTCCCAGCTGAGCTTGACGGAGTAGCTATCGTGGTTCACCAGTGCAAGAAACAGCAACGAATGAACAATAACATATCTACACATCCACCTTTTCTAAAACAAATCTACACATCCACCTACAGTTGGTAAGGCTGTGTGGATCACTCGATGCATAGGCTGAGGGTGTTCCCCTCTTTTAGAAAATAAAAATCCACCTACAGTTGTTCTAGGGATGAACATGGGGTAGCTGGATAAATGTACATACACATGTGTTTATGTATAGTACAATGAAGGTTCTAAGGTGGCCGATGCTCACATGAGGTCCCAACCTTTCCACTTGTACACAAGTATATATGTCAGCTCGTGGATCATACCATTAAATCCCTGGCATGGGCCAACTACCTATTCCCTTTTCCCCTCAACTGCTTAGTTTTCGGTTTATTCTTTTTGAAAAGAAGTCTAGTTGAAATATCCACCATGGTCTAGTGAAAACTAGAAGATTGGCCAATGAATTGCTTGCACTGACATGTAGAGTATAAGGCCGAATCACCATAGTAGGTCCCGTCGATTGGTGGGACTATGTGGTGAGAAAAGACTAAGTCGCGGGTGAAGCTCACCGGTCATGGACTAGCAGAACTGGAAGCTTTGCCTACATGAACACACATATGGGATAGCAGAGCCGCCTCGAAACCACCAGATCCAAAAATGCCAAACATGATGGCGTGTAGACACCAAAGCTCATTAGCGCCTGATCACCAAAAGGGTGCCGGCCCTGCTGATCAGGGTCATGATGATGTGCTCACGGTTTATGTTGAAGTTCACAGCCAGGGCCTGCGTTTTGGTCTGTCTGCGCAAGGAGATATGCTCATGTCTCTCCTACTGACTAACCCAGTCCCTTGCCAACAGCTTAATACAGCTCTGTTCTCTACTCTGCGCCCGCTAGTGGCTGCTTTTGGGCCATGGAGCTCAGGTCTTGGCTTCCGACAGGAGTCTGTTCAGGTGGAGATGCAAGTGTCCCTTTCGGGTGGAATTATTCAGTTTTCTCAGGTTCAAATTATGACCTCTACTGATCAGGCAAGTTTGTCTGCTGCACACGCTCCTCTGCCAGTGACTTTGCTACCTGCGGCTACTCCTTTGCTCCTATCTATGGAGTCGTCTGCACACCTGGATGAGATCACCAGCTCTGATGAGATGCACCTTGATGTTGAACTCCCACATTATGCTCCGTTGGAGAATGTTGTGTCTCAACCCATGTTGACTTCTCTGTCGCTGCCTGATGAGGCTTCTCTGTCGTTGCCTGATGAGGGATCGAGCTCTCTGCCCACCAGTGCACAAGCTTTGAAACAGCGCAAAGGCAAGATGCTTGCCCCGATAGACACTGCTACCCTGCGTCGAAGCAACAGTACCAACAAGTATGATGGATTCCGGGTCACTCATGCTTCTGATGCGCGCCCTGTCAAGCCCAAGGTCAAGCCTCGAGTTATCCCTTCTGCTATGGAGATCTCTGAAGACGCCAATCCTTCTGCACCTGTACCTGTTGCCTCCAGCATTGATGATGCAGCTCCGGCATTGCCCCCTCCGACACCCATTGCCACTCTGCAGGCCATTGGTACTAATCTTTGCGCCGTACCTGCTGAAGAGCTCACCACTTCGACTCTGTCTGAAGAGTAGGTGGGTTTCTTTTATCGTTTCTGCAGTTATCTGAACTTTTATTCCCTTGATGCTTTTGCGTAATTGGAATGTACTTTGCTGGAATGTGCGCGGTCTTAATGCGCCTGAGAAACATTTAGTGCTTGGTAATGCGATCCAGGCTAGTGGATGCGCTGTGATTTGCTTACAGGAGTCTAAGATGCCCTCCTTTGATGTTGCTACCTTAAAATCTTTATGTCCCTGACGTTTTGATCAGTTTGCATTTATTCCCTCGCATGGCGCTCCCGGTGGCATCATTACGATTTGGAATAGTAGCATTTTCACGGGCAGGGTCTTTTTGCCAGAGAATTTTGCGTTAGGAGTAGAGTTCACATCCACGCAATCTAATCATTGTTGGAAGCTTGTCAATGTATATGGTCCTTGTCAAGGTGAGCCTTGCGCTACTTTTACAAGCTGGTTATTTGATTTGAATATCCCTCTTTCCGAAGATTGGCTTATTCTTGGCGATTTTAATTACATCCGTTCGCCTGATAATCGCAACAAACCAGGTGGCAGTGTTCAAGATATGTTCACCTTTAATGATTTCATTCATGAACAAAACCTTACTGTATTGCCAATCAAGGGCAGAGCGTACACTTGGTCCAATATGCAACAACAACCACTTCTTGAACAGCTTGATTGGTTTTTCACCATGCTCAACTGGACTACCTCATTCCCAAATACAATGGTGAATCCGTTAGGGAAGCCCGTCTCTGATTATACTCCTTGCTCTGTGATCATTCAAACAACGATCCCAAAAAGTAAACTTTTCAGGTTTGAATCATATTGGATTGCTCATCTTGGTTTCATGGAGGTGGTGCAACATGCTTGGAACAAACCCATTAAACACAATAGACGCTCCAACTCTGCTGCGAGAATTGGGCAAAAATTCAAGGCTGTGAGGTATGCACTCAAGCACTGGAGCAGGAAAATCTCCCGCCTAACCATTGCCATTGAAAATACTAACAAAGCCCATCTGGAACTTGACAACATTGAAGATCGCCGGCCTCTTAGTACTCCAGAGAGAAAATTTTCGCAATATTCTCAAAAAAAACCTCTTAAGGCTTCTTCAGTACCAGAAAGATTATTGGAGGAAACGGTGCACCATTAGATGGATTCAGTTTGGCGATGAGAACTCTAAGTTTTTCCAGACTGTAGCTACTGAACGTTACAGGAGGAATTGCATTATCTCTCTTAAAACTACCGATGGAGGGATAGTTGAGGATCATGCTGGGAAAGAATCCATACTCTTTGAGGCTTTTAAAGCTCGGATGGGACAAGCCAACCCTTTGCCCATGAAATTTAACTTAGACAACCTGCTCAAAGACGATGTACTCTTTGCCAACCTTGTGGCTCCGTTCACACATAAAGATATTGATGACGTGGTGGCGGCAATGCCACCTGACCATGCCCCCGGCCCTGACGGCTTCAATGGTGCTTTCTTGAAAGCGTGTTGGCCCATCCTCAAAGAGGATTTCTATCTTCTATGCGAGGAATTTCACCAGGGTGGCCTGAATCTGGAGAGCATCAAAGCTGGCTATATCACGCTGATTCCAAAGACCAACTCGCCTGACAATGTCAATGACTTCTGGCCCATCACTCTACTAAAGTGCTGTCTGAAGCTGATCACTAAAATTTTGGCCAGCCGCCTTCAGAACATTATTCTTCAAGTGGTGCATAAAAATCAATATGGCTTTCTTTGTGGAAGATCCATTCATGACTGTTTGGCCTGGGCTTTCGAACACATACACCAATGTCAAGCTTCCAAGAAAGAAATTTTCCTCCTGAAACTGGACTTTGCCAAAGTCTTCGATACCATTGAACATTCTGCAATGCTCCTTATCATGAAGAAAATGGGTTTTCCACCCAAATGGCTCGCTTGGATGGAAAGTATCTTCTCTTCCGGCAAGTCTTCTGTGCTTTTGAACGGTGTACCCGGTCGGCAATTTCATTGCAAGTGTGGAGTTCGTCAAGGAGATCCCATGTCTCCCCTCATTTTTGTCATTGTGGCCGATCTCTTGCAGTCTGCCATTAACGAAGCGCTTGATCAAGGCATGATCAGACACCCCATCCCTCCCAAAGGTGATGCAAAGTATCCGGTGATCCAGTATGCGGACGATACTATCATAGTCTTGCCAGCGTGTCTTCTCCAAGCGGCCAAGATAAAACCAATTCTTGAAGACCACGCCACCTCCATTGGCCTTAAGATCAATTTTCATAAATCCACACTCGTGCCTATTAACACGCGGCGGACACATGCAATGATCTGGCCAATCTTTTTGGTTGCACTCAAGCCAACATGCCATTTACTTACCTGGGTCTGCCCTTAGGAACCACTCAACCTTCGGTTCTTGATATGACACCATTTGTGTGCAAAGCTGAAAGAAAGATCACGACAGCTATGTCCCTCATGTCACATGCCGGAAGGTTGGCTTTGCTCAACTCGCTCATTACCTCGCTCGCCATCTATCTGATGGGCACCCTGCGACTGCCGCCGAAAATCCTTGCTCAGCTGGACAAAATACGCAGACACTGCCTCTGGAACAAAAGAACTGCGGATGGCGACAAACATAACTCACTAGCTGCTTGGCCCATGGTCTGTCGACCTAAATCTAGTGGTGGCCTCGGGATTCTTGATTTGAAGGTTCAAAATGACGGTCTGCTTATGAAATTCCTTCATAAGTTTTTCAACAAAATGGACATTCCTTGGGTGCAGCTGGTTTGGGAGACGTACTATGTTGATTCGATCCCCCATGCAACCGACATATGCGGCTCCTTCTGGTGGCGCGATCTTGTTCACCTAATGCCCATATATCCCGGTATCACTCACGTTCAAATCAAAAAGGGTACATCTGCACTTTTTTGGAAAGACAACTGGAATAATGTTGTATACGCTGATAAGTACCCAAGGGCTTTCTCATACGTCCATGATGAAGATTTATCGGTCCGAGACTTCTTGACGGCCACCACCCTGCATGAAACCTTTCAGCTACCGCTCTCCATGCAAGCCCATGATGAGCTCAAGCTATTGCAGCTTGACGTCGCGGCTGTGACTTTTGATGAGCATGACGATGTTTGGTCATATTGCTGGGGGTCGACTGTGTTCAAGACTACCACGTACTATAATTTTTCTTTCGTGATGTGGTCGCACATGTGGCTTTCTGTTGGCTTTGGCGCGACAAGTGTACCCCAAAAATCAAGGTCTTTGGTTGGTTCCTGTTGTCTGATCGCCTCAATACACGAGACATGCTAAAAAGGAGACATTACAACACTGGTTCCAACCTTGATTGCTTGCTCTGTGGTCTTCACGTTGAAGAAATGGTGGAACATCTCTTCTTCCACTGCACTTTTAGCAAGGATTGTTGGTGGCGATTAAACATCCACTGGGCTGTTGTTGGGAATAGGCTGGATCTTGTGGAACAACTGAAGACACGGCATCCTCGCAAAATGATCATGGAAATCTTCCTGGTTGCTGCTTGGAGCCTATGGAAGGAGCGCAACAATAACTACTTTAGACACATCGTGCCTTCCATGGCCTCCTGGTGGGATCGGTTCAAGTGTGACTTTAGTAACATTCAATATAGATTGCCATAGCATAAGAGACATGTGGTCTCTTCCATCTTGCAAAACCTACATCAGGACTCTTAGTGGTTGTACATTGTTAGCCCCGACCAACTACCCACCTTTGTAATTACCACCATGTAATAGTTCTATTTTTTATTTAATATATATGCAGTAGGAATCTTTCCTACTGTCTTAACCTTCAAAAAAACCAAAAGGGTCGACCTCTATGAGGTTGAAGCCAGAACAACATTATGCCTAGCACCACCTCTATCGCCGCATCATCGAAGCAACGCCATGAGGTCAACCATTCAAGAACTAACCACACACTCAACAATTGAGATCTTAGACCCCCCCCCTCTCCCACCGTCAGATCGGCGATAGAGGAGGATAGCGGATTGGTGGGCTCCTTCGTGAGGATGGATGTTTTGTTTGATTGTGAAGGCCCATTCTAAAAAAGATCAAATAATGCTGACACCAAGTATTATAGACCCATTAGGTGCTAAATATTTTCCACACTAGACTTTCTAGTGATTAGATGGACTAATTAACCAAACAAGAAAGGTCGACCTCAAGCCAGCCTTGAATGTCTTGTCCTGGTGTACAATGTATGGCCAGTCAAGCAGATGTGGATCCCAGTGCATAAAAAAAATCTTGGCTAATTAAGTGACCTCTCTCTCTCTCTCTCAAACATATAAGATACTACTACTGCTATCCGACATACCAAACTGTTAGTAGAAAGAAGAAAAGAAAAGAAGGAAAACTGGAGCTGGCTATGTCGATTGGGAGAGGAGTTGCAGCGTGTAGGGGAACATTCTATTCCTGCTCAATTATTTGGCTGACTTGGCTGACTAGCAGCATATACAACTATACTCATCGGACACATGTGGTCCTCCCATGGGTTCCTAGTGTATATTCCACCGTCTTGGATCTCCCTATCCAATCAATGCAAGCTATGATCTCACTCTTGTCTTTCTAGAGTGTTTAGAAGGAATCGGGTCAAACTACGCGGTTTACCTCTTGCTGTTTTTCATTATACAATCTGCCAAAAGAATATGAACTAAGTAATCCTTGATCATGCATGCTAAACAAGTTTTGCCACCCCTTTTGGCAAACTATGTATACAAAAGCATTGGTCTCTGTCAGTTACAAACGTGTATATGTATACATGCTTGGAAGCATAATTATGAGGTTCTTATGTTAGTGGTGGGTGTGCAAGCACGTCTACATTAATTGACATCAAGTAAGAAAAAAAAGTTACACCCTTTCGCAAATGTTACATCAACATACGTCGTGTTAAGTTATAGTTGTTGAGAGAGACAACTAACTTAATTAGCATAAAGAAGTTATTTATCCTGCAAAGAAGACGTGAAACACCAACTAAAGGAGCGCTTGATTGTACAAATATATATTAATCGTTACGGCTCGATATTAGGTGATGGAAGCAAGATAGGATCTCCCATTTGCTTCGAGAAACCAGTCACTATTTGGTGGACGGTTAAGCGACGTCGTCCATGGTAATAATACAAACAATGCGCGTTGCCAGATAAATAGTTTCGATTTTGCTCTTGTGGGATGCATGATGTGTTGTTAATCATCTGTCTGGAAGTAATCAAAGAAGTTCGGTCGGATAGCAAGGCACGATAGCTTAATTTACGTATCTTTACTATTTCATCGTCAAAGATTCCATTCTGTACCACTCCTAGTAGCTAGTCGGATTAATCAGCTCAATAATGCAACAAGCTGGCTAGTAGTAGCCTACGCAATCCAAACACTTGACTAAATAATTTCTTTTCTCTTTCGGGAGACAGAGGCGACTAAGGGGCAGAGCAACATGGATGGATGCTGCTGTTAGAGAGGGAGAGGCAATCCAACATGAACCATGATTCCATCGCGTCAAGAATTAAGAATTACTCGCTCCGTTCACTATTACAAGCTGTTCTAACCTTTTTATTTCCTGAATCGAATGTATATAGACACATTTTAGTGAGTTTGTTCACTCATTTCAATCCGTATGTAGTTCATATTGAAATATTCAAAACGTCTTATAATAGTGAACAACGGGAGTTGTATATTCCATTCTGTCGATCCATGAAAAGAAAACTGAATAGCAGTAACTGCCCTTCATATATAGGAGCACCTCCAACGATATCTAGATTTAATTATCTCTATAAAACAAGATTTAGATTTAAAATGACACAGACGAAGACATGGCCTAGCGAGACATACGCCACATGCACATAGACCAGGGGCCTATAGTCACGCAGGACATTAATGATGCCGGCATAAACCAGGCTGAAGCAAAGGCATCGCACAAGAAATATATGGGGCAGAGTGCACTCGCTTGCGGTCGCCTTGCCCAGGGCAGCTCGGGCGTCCCTACCCTAACCCTAGCGCCGCCACTCTTACTCCCCCCTGCCGCCGCCAGAGGACTTTGCCCGGCGGTCGACGACGGCAGCGGGGCTTCCTCTCGCAGCGGGGCCTGGATCTCGTGGGCACTGATGCGGGTTGTGCGTCGGCGTGCGCTAGGACGCGGGTCCTGGCGGTCGAGACGGAGATCGACTGCTGGATGGACGCGGTGGCTGTCCTTGGCGATAGGCCTTCGTCGCGATGGTGGGTGCGTGCGGGCGCGAATGGGTGTGCGCTGACTAAGGCCGGGTTGCCGCGAGGGACTTGTTCCAGCGTGCGTGCATCCTCCGGCAGGCCGGATGGACTTGTTCCAGCCTGATCTCCCCTCGCTGACGCGCGGGGCATGGAACGGTGGTGGTGATCTCGATTTTGATCGGCCTATTGGTGGTGGGTGCAGACTGCCTGCACCGACCTCCTGTGGCTCCATGACGGTTGTGGCCACCGATAGATCTTCGTGGGGGTGTACCTCTCCGGATCCGGTGCTTCGGCGATGAGATGCAAACTATGACGGCGACTTGATGCAGAGGGATGGTTGTGCAATGGCGGTGATTGCATCGCGTGTAGCTGCTGGGATTACGGAAAAGTGGTGGTAACATCACATGAGTGACTACGATGGTGGTGCATATCGAGCACCCTGTATCGAGCTCCGAGGCGAAAGCCCAGGTCTGACCTGAGTTGGTTACCTAGAAATGGCGACTATTATATGTCGTTACCTTGTTGAAGGCATTGCTCGGTTATGCTCGGACTGTTTCTTCATGAGGAAAACCTAGATCCTGTCCTTCAGTGGTTGGATCCGATGACGACGGTGTTTAAGCGTTGCTCCCTTCCTGAAAGCGTTACTGTCAAAGAACTTTGTCGTCTGTGTGTTAACATGAGATGGTTGGTGCGGATATGGTCTTTCGTGTAGTTTGCCGATCTTGGATCTAGTCACTTAGGTTTTTTTTACCACCTATGCATAGTTTTGGTCTTATATGACATTGCTATTTGCCGACGTGTTTTTTGTGTGTGTTGGTGTTGATTGTGTGCATCCTAGCTATGTAGAGGCCTGGTATGTGCTCATCGTGTTTATATCCTCTTGGTGCTTCATTTTGAGTTAATAAAATTCACCTTTTATCGAAAAAGAGCGCACTCGCTTGCATTGGGGATGAGAGCTTGCAGGCGCCAATCAGGGTCGAGGTGGATACTGCCCGTATGAATATATTTTTAATCATGCGATTGTGAATGTGCACTCTCATATGAATATAAACGTGATGACGACACATGCCTGGCCGATCATGTCAACAGCTATTAACATGAGTAACCAACTGAAACAGACACTGATTACATACTATATATGATCCAGCTGGCTGATGTAGAGCATTGACTCCATGGTAGCAACAGGCCTACGTGTTGTCCAGCAACTGGTTCAGCAGGATATACGTGCGTACGTGTTGACCATTAGTTTAGCTACCCTAATTTGTTTAGAGTATTATTAGTAGTGTATAAGTATACCCGGCGCTCCTTGTTTCTTGCTTGACCAGCTCTGTGGAAAATGAGCTGATAGAAGTTACCTAGGTAAGTTAACCATGGAGGGTTGTCCACTTCAGCTCTCGGCTTAATCTGAAGATGTATGCGTGTTGACGATCATAGACTCCTGCTCATACGTTGCACCAAAATTCCAGCAAAGAAACCGGTCCTTGCTAGCTAGCTAGATTAATGTATAGTACATTGTAATGGATGGATAGGTCAACATCGATCAGCTGTTGCACTAACTTGTTGCCAACTGTTTTGACTTGATGTCACCAGTGGGAAATGAAGCACCAATTTCCCAACACGGAGATGATGAAGTCGGTCCGTTTACTTGTGCCCTAATCAACCTGTGAGCGCGCAGCTTCTTAGCTTCTTTTGCACCCTACGAATATTCAATTCTCTCTCGGACGATTCTTATCCAAAAGTTGAAAGGTATCATCGCATCGCATCGCATAAAGGAGGCTTGGCCTATCTTGCCTCTTGGGGGGAAACAGGGACTGCGTGCCACACGTACTAAAATCATGATCAAACGCACTGTAGTAACTCTGTAAAAAGAGGGAAGAAGGGGAAACAAAGAGATATTCCTACTCAAACAATAGGGGGTGCTGATATCTCTCTCGCCCGCGCTGCAACGCGCGATTTCCGACATGCCACACTTGCCCTTTTTAGCAAGTCTGGGGATATCGTTTAAGGTAAATCCGGGCCCCACCCCCCCAGGCCCCACCCGTTGAAATCAGGGGGAGAGGTGAGATTAAGTTTTACGGGAGAGAGAGAGAGAGAGTAGGAGGGTCCAGCACTGTGCGCGCACATGTAGGCTGATGCGTCTTCGTGGGTGGGCCCATCTATCCTTGGCTTCCGACAGTGCGAGCAAACGAGATCGCTCGTTGCAATGCTCGCTCGCTAAGGAGTCTTTCCGAATGATAAGTCATGTTGTGTACATGTCTTCTATATATAGTAATTCCTATGATTGCTCCCTATCCCCACTTACTATGAAGATGTGTGTGTGTGTGTGTGTGTGTGTGTGTGTGTGTGTGTGTGTTAGACCGAACGACGCCACCTAAGGAGGGGGTGCCAATTTGAATCTTCTCCAAATTAAATCAAGTTTCATTGAGGCTCTTGAATTCAAGGTAAATTGTACTAATTCAGGTCAAAATGTGCAATTATATTAGCCTCTCTAGCAATAGTCCCCATTTGAGAGCCCCTAAAGGTTAAAGGGGGCCACCTCCAATTTCCCAGAGCCCGGAAAATGCCTCCAACTCAAGTAGTTGTCTCCATTTCTCAGCCACATTTTCTTATAACACATGGTTCAATTTTCACCATGTTTTTTTTCCTCCCGCCTCTCTCCTTCCTCATCTAGTGTCGCAACTCGGATGTGGTGGCGGAGCTTCACAGTTAGCGGATCGGTCCACGATGATGACATTGTATCGGCAATGTTGCGCGGCATGGGTGACGTCAGGAGGCTTCAGCTAGTGACTTGAAATGGGGATATTTTTAAGGTGGGATTGTGGGCCTCCCAATTTTGGAGACCTCAAAAAACTTATTTGGTGACCTGAGAGGGGGGTGGGGGCTTGTTAGCTAGCTAGCAAGAGGATAATTGATGAGAAGAATTGGTGAGGGTGACGTGAGTAGTGAGCATTGTCAATCATTCTTTGTCTATTGTGTTGGTTGTGGATAGTACTCGGTTGGTTGCTGCCGGCCTATCTTCCACAGCACCAGGTCCCGGCCACTAGTGCTGGTTCCACGGTGGTGCATCCACGTGCCTGAATTGGCCACCTCACACACGCACACCCATGCAGCTAGGATGCAAATTGCAGAGGGAAAGAGAGGACAGATGGACATGGATATGAATGGATCGGCCTCACTTGTCCCCTTCCCAACTTTTCCGATGGCTGGGGACGCCACATCCATCATCAATCCTCCTCTCATCAGTCTATCTATCCTTTTGCATTGCAATCAATCAATCAATCATGTTGCTGCTGCTGCTGCTGTGGATCCGAATCATATCAAACCCCAAATGGAAATGGGCTTCTCTCCCCAGAAATGGGAACAGAAGATACATAAACAGCACAAGTAGAATGAAAGTCAGCCAAGCACAAGCACAAGAACATAAAGTATTTGCATACGTTCAACCATACGGCCCACAGAATGATATGGATATCTAATTGATTAATCCAAGATATCTAAAGTATTTACAGAGTATATACGGATGATGAATATCTATGTTTGGTTGGGTGGTAATGGATATATAATCTAGAGTCTGGTATGTGTGTGTTTGTCAACTAATCTTGGGTTGGTGGTTTGTGACGGTGAGTTGATCCGGCCGCCGGCCGGCTAGCGCGAGATGTCCGGCCTGGGCGGCGAGCACGCCATGGTGTCCACGGACGACTCCCAGCTGAGCTTGATGGCGGATGCGTCGTGGTGCGCCGGCGCGTACTCCTCCAGCGCCGCCAGCAGCTCGGCGGGCGTGGGCGCCGCCACGATGATGCGCCTTGCCGCCGGCGACACGAACCCCTCGTCCACCGCCCTGTCGATGAAGTCCAGCAGCGAGTCGTAGTACCCCTCCACGTTCAGCAGGCCCACGGGCTTGTCGTGGATGCCGAGCTGCGCCCAGGTGATCACCTCCAGCAGCTCCTCCAGCGTGCCGTAGCCGCCGGGGAGCGCCACGAAGGCGTCGGCGCGGCGGGCCATCTCGGCCTTGCGCTGGTGCATGCCGGACACGGCCTTCACCTCCTCGCCGCCGGGCGTCTCGCCGATGAGCTCCCGCGGGAGGACCGACCGCGGCACGACGCCCGTGACGCGCCCGCCGCCGCCGTGCACGGCGCGGGACACCAGGCCCATGAGCCCCACGCTGCCGCCGCCGTACACGAGGTCGATGCCGCGCTCCACCAGCTGCTGCCCGAGCTGCACGGCGGCCAGCTGGTACGCCGGCTTCCTCCCCGGGCTGCTCCCGCAGAACACGCACACCCGCCGGAACCGCGACGGCAGCTTCTTGCGGCCGTTGCTCGCCGGCGCCGGCTTGGGCGACGTGGCCAGCGCCACCGTGGGCGTCGACGTCGGCGCCTCCTCCTGCTGCTCCATGTCTGTCTCTCTCTCGGTCGATCGACGGTGCTAGAGAATGTATATGTGCCGGCCGGAATGGGGGAGGAGAGGTGCCCGGCCGGTGTGGGCGCGTATATATAGCCTACTGTTGAGTTGCGTTGCGTTGGTCTTGGTCTTCCTCCTCCTCCTGGCTGCTTGGATAGGGACTATATGTAATAATTATCTCTGAATCTTTATCTATGTATATAGTTGATTGATTAACAATTTGTTGCTAATTAAGCTGTGGGTATTAGCTATTGTTGGCTGCAGAAGATTCTGGGCGATCTCCTCTCGTGGCTTGATCTACCTTCTCTCTTCCGAGTCAACCAGTTTGATTAAATCAATCTCATGTGCTATACATGTTCCTACTTGCAAATCAACAAAGCCATAAAGCAACTAATCTATTTATAGTTAATCATCAACCAACGCGGGAATGAAGAGATACGGAATAGTACTCCCTCTGTTCCTAAATATAAGTCTTTGTAGAGATTTCACTAGCTAGGCGGGCTACATACGAAGCAAAATGAATGAATCTACACTTAAAGTGCATCTATATACATCCGTATGTGGTTCATAGTGGAAGCTCTACAAAGACTTATATTCCCGTCGTTCCAAAATTCTTGTCTTTGATTTGTTCAAATATGGATGTATCAAGTCACATTTTAGTATTAGATACATCCGTATCTTGACAAATTTAAGACAAGAATTTTGGAACGGAGGGAGTAGTATACATCTTCTTATCTGTAGATATCTACCTAGCGTTGTTTGGTCCAGGGACGGACACGAGGGTGCTGGATAAATGTACGTACACACATGCGTCTGTGTACACATGTAGTGCACTTAAGACTCTGAGGTGGCGCCGGTGGTCCCACATGTCCACTTGTGCCAGTACCACTCCATCTGTTCACATGTGGACCCATCATTTTCACTAATTAAACCCTCGGCATGGGCCGACTATTATCTATACATTTCTCCACAACTTCTAATTTTTTTGTAAAATTTGTCACCGTCCACTCGTTGAAGCGCCTTCAATGGTTAACGGTTTAGCCGGAAACTCCCCCACCTCTCCCTCCTCGCACTATGCTTGTCATCTATCTCTCTCCTTGGTTCATTTGGCGAAACCAAGCAACGTGGGATGTTGACAAGTGAGAAGTTCGCTGCCCAACATTTTGCTGAATGCCAAACTACGATGATATGTGTCAACAAGTTGGGCTGGTGTTTCTTTTCTTCTCGGGAAAGAAAGAAAGGCTCCTAGACGTTTAGGGTTTCTCTACTGCCCGCCGCCGGCGCCGCCGATCTACCTCGTCTGTTGTGGCCTTAGGACCATGTAGGCGCGGTAGATCCCAGTCCTTGCCGGTGAGAAGGCCCCATCTTCGTTTTAGGTGTTTGTTTAGCCTGTTTAAGATTTGTGTCCTACTTGAAAAAGCGAGTTGGCGGCAGCTTTCTGAAGATAGAATAAGGCTCTCCCCGCCTAGCCCGCGTCTCGACCATGCGTCCTACGTTGAGAAATTGCACGAGCATAGGGTTGCTGAACTTGCACTTAACTAGCTAGGAGGGGCATGTCTGCTTAATTGGACGAATTTTAAGCAGACAAGAAAGGTTGACAGCCTCGACTGTCCTGTCTTGATGTGGTACTACCATGCAGGGTGTGGGTCCCAATTTTTTTACACAAGAAAAATCTTGGCAAAGTTAGATACTACTGTAGTATCTGCTCCGACAGACCAAACAGTTAGTGAGAAAGAGTGAAAAGAAATAAATAAAGAAAGGTTGGAGCTAAGCTGAGGTGGGTCTACGGGGAGAGGAGCTGCAGCTGTAGAGGGGACATTCTACTGCAGCTCAATTATTTGGGTGTCTAGAAATACTAATATACTAAAACTGGGACACGTGGCACCCTCCCAATGGGATCCCAGTGTACCGTCCCAGAACTCACTATCCAATCGATGTAAGCCATGATGTCACTCCTCTCTCTCTCTCTCTCTTTTCAGTTCTCGATCTGCTGATGTCGTGGGGGAATCGGGTCAAATTACGCGGTTTCCCTCTTGCTGTCATCTATACAATCTACTAGGACAACATAAATTATAACCTTAATCATGCATGCTAAACAAGCTTTCCCACATTTTCTGCAAATTATGTGTATATACAAGCCGGTCTCCGTCAATTACAGACATAATTATGTGCGCTTAGGGAGGCGTGAAACACGAACCTATGTTGTAAAAATTGTTAATCGTGGGGGCTCGATCTTAGGTGATGGAAGCAAAGATATAATCTTCCATTAGTGTTGGAAAACCCAGTCACTAATTGGTGGATGCCATAATAGTAAAAAACCGGCTAATTTTTTTTAAATAATACATTTTTTTAATTAATTTTCATAAATATTACGCTGGGTGAATTTTTTTCAAAAATAATACACCGTCGGCCCGCTGCAGGCCGACTGGGCCTAGTCGGCCCACAGCAGGCCGATTGGACTCCAGTCGGCCTACAGCTGGCCGAGTGGCCCCTGTCGGCCCACTGTGGGCTGATTGGGTCCTGTCGGCCAGCTGTAGGCCGACTGGAGCTAATTGGCTCGCTGTGGGCTAATTAATTTTGCAAAAAAAGTAGGCATAAAAAATATATGTTTAAAAAAATATTAATTACGTAATTAAAAAATGTTAAACGTGTATAAAAAAATGTTCCTGATGTATACAAAAAATGTACAATATATGCAAAAAAGTTGACATAAAAAATATGTTTTAACAAGTGTTAAGCATGTATTTAAAAATTGTTAAATGTGTGGATAAAAAATGGTCCTTATTTATACAAAAATATAGAATGTGTATGAAAAAAAGTTGTTAAATGTGTGTATAATTTTTTTTAAAAATTGTTAACAATTGTTAAATGTGTGTATAAAATTTGTTAACAATTGTTAAATGTATTTTTAAAAATTGTTAACAATTGTTAAATTGTTAAATGTGTGTATAAAAATTGTTAATTGTTTTTTTCAAACATATTTTTTTGGTGTCAACTTTTTTTCATACACATTCTATATTTTTTGAATAGATAAGAAACATTTTTTATACACACATTTAACAATTTTTAATCATGTATTTGAAAAAATGTCAACTTTTCAAACATATGTTTTTGGTGTCAACTTTTTTTCATACACATTCTATATTTTTTGTATAAATAAGGAACAATTTTTATACACACATTTAACAACTTTAAATACATGCTTAACACTTTTTAAAACATATTTTTATGTCAACTTTTTTGCATATATATTGTACATTTTTTGTATACATCAGGAACATTTTTTATACACGTTTAACATTTTTTAAACATATTTTTTATGCCTACTTTTTTTGCAAAATTAATTAGCCCACAGCGAGCTAATTAGCTCCAGTCGGCCCACAGTGGGCCGACAGGACCCAATCAGCCCACAGTGGGCCGACAGGGGCCAGTCGGCCTGCAGCGGGCCGACGGTGTATTATTTTTGAAAAAAATTTATCCAGAGTAATATTTATGAAAATTAATTAAAAAAATGTATTATTAAAAAAAATAGCAAAAAACCGCGAGCTCTTGTCGGAGGGATTGTTTTCATTTTGATGCTTGCCAAATGCATGCCACGTTGTCGAGAAATCTACGAAAAGAACATGAGTAAACCATCTGTTTTTTCTTGTAATTTATGAATACAGACTGACTCTTCGTCGGTTCTAGATGTCTGGCTGTAAAGATTGTTAATCGTGGGCGCCTAATTTTGGGTGCTCAAAGCATGATCTCCAGCTAGGTCCCATTTGTATTTGGAAAACCCAGTCACTAATGGGTGGACGGTTAGCGATGTCGTCATCTATGGTAATAATAACAATAAAAAACATCGTGCTTGTCGGAGGAACTGTTTTAGTCGTGCTCTCGCTGGACGCGTGATGTATGCCACAGTAATTAATGAACTAAACCCGGTCAGATAGCAAGGCACCATATATTATCTTAATGAATCCCTCGTCAAAGATCCCATTCCTGCTGGTGTCTTTCGACGATTACTACTCGATGCATACTACCCCTGATAGAGGAGCCAGATATATAGTTGGATTAATCAGCTCAGTAATGCAACAACCTAAATAGTAGTGGCCTATACGATCCACACACTTGCATACATGATTGCCTTCTTCTTTTCTTTAGAGGTGAAGACGATTAAGGAGCGGAACAACATAGACGAATGGCGCATCAAAGTCAGCTATATGTGTTGCTAGCTAGAAGCGATCGTTAGAGATGAATGGAGAGGCAATCCAACATGCATGGATCCATCCCATCAAGAACCTCTTAGTATATTCATTCTGTCGATCTAGGAAAAGGGATCTGAATACAAACAACCACTCATATATAAGAGCTAGCATGTCTAACAATATTTAGATTTAAAACAAAAGAAGCAAACAGTTGGATTTAAAATGGTGTGAGAGAGGACATAGGCCCATGGGAATGGGACCGATCCTTAGTGTCGACCTCTTGTTAATTATGCATATGGACCGGGTCTTCGTCGATTCTAGACGGTTGACTGTAAAGATTGTTAATCGTGGGCACCTGATCTTGGATGATGGAAGCTTGATCTCTAGCCAGCTAGCTCCCATTTGTATTGGCAAATCCAGCCACCAATTGGTGGACGGTTAGCGATGTCGTCGTCTATGGCAATAACAATAACACCATCATGCTTTGTCGGAGGAACTGCTTTAGTTCTGAGCTCGCGGGACGTGTGATGTGTTGTTAATCATATGTGTCACAGTAATTAATGGGCTAAACCCGGTCGGATAGCAAGGCACCATTGCTTAGTTAATTCAATTCCTTGTCAAAGATTCCATTCTGCTGGTGTCTGAGATGATTACTATAGAGGTGCTAGCTAGCGGGATTAATCAACTCAATAATGCAACAACCTGGCTACTAATGGCCTACGCAATCCAGACACTTGCATTTTCCTTTAGATCGATAGAGACGATTAAGGAGTAGAGCAATGTTGGTGGGTGGATGGATCAAAGTCAGCTAAATTTGTGGCTACTAGATTGTAGAGAGGGAGGGCAATCCAACATGAATCCATCCCATCAAGATTCTCTTGTTGCATTCTCTCATCCAAGGAAATGGGAACCAAAATACTACCAACACTTCATATTTAAGAGCTAGAATCTCCAACAATGTTCAGATTTATCTTAAAAAACAAACATTTCGATTTATGGTGTGAGTGAGAACATACTCCCATCCCATGGAATCCCATTTTATTGCTCCACCGGCATCGATCTTCCTATCCAATCGATCAACTGTGATGTCACTCCTCTACCTATTTCTCTCTAGTTGTTTCTGATCTAATTTATCTAAAGGACATAGATAATCCTCGATCAATCATGCATGTTAAACAAGTTTTTTTATTACAATTTACCTTTTTTGCAAATTATGTGTATACATGCGTGTCAATTCTAGATGCATGTATATATGCTTATGGGGGGCTTGTAACACGGATCTAAAATATATAGTTGTTCAAGTTATAGATCGTGGGTGCCTGGTCTTAGGAGATGAAAGGCGATCTCCAACTAGCTCCCATTTGAATCTGGGAGATTCAGTCACTAATTGGTGGACCGTTAGCGATGTCGTCGTTTATGGTGGTAATAGAAGTAAGAAACACCTTGATGCAACCATGATGAAGGTTGTCAGCATCTGTTTTGCACATTCATACAAACACTAGTGTCGATAGCGCATGCTCTAGCTAGGCACTGCCATTGTCGTTTGGTTTTCAATATCTTGACAAAGTGGTCGCATAGGCTGAAAAGTTGTGATCAAAAGGTGCACACTTTTTTGGGGCGTGATGATCTCTTCTCACTTTCTACGTGACGTTGCAAAACTATTGTGACGCCATGAAATTATGCTCGCGGGGAGCCTCCCCTAGAAGCTCGAAACATCAAGAAGTCTTGTCGGAGAACATTCTTTAGTTGTGTGTGCGTGATGTGTTGTTAACCATATGAGCCATAATTGTAATTAATGAGCTAGTTAAGCTCGGTTGGGTAGCAAGGCACAATATAGCTTGATGAATTAAGTTATTCGTCGTCAACGGTTCAATTCATCCTGGTGTCTTTGATGATTACTGGATCCGTACCGCTCTTAGTGGGATTAACCAGCTCAATAATGCAAAGCTCTGGCCAGTAGTGTCCTAGACAAAAGGCAATCCAAGCACTCACATAATGGCCACCCCTCTTTGTTTCTTGGACAGTTAGACAGAGAGCATGCAACATGGTTGGATGGATGGTTCAAAGTCAAACGAGCTAGCACAAGGGGCGGACGAAGGAGGAGCGAAACACACACATTTTTTATGGATGGATGGATGCTGATCTAGGAAAAGAAAGTGAAATGGAACCAAATACTCCATGCACCATTTTTTAATTCTAGATGCACCGTGTGAAGGAAAAAATAATGTAAGGAGATATAGTGAAGGTTATTTTTTGACATTATTGACCTTAATAAGTTTGTAAGAATGAACTTGGTGGCTTAGTTTTTTTTTTCATTGTTGAGGAGACCTTAGTGGCTAATTTCATTTTCAGCAATGAGTGCTCTCGTTGGAAGAGTTGATCCGCGGGCCCATCATGCCGTGAGCTCATATGGTGGCCCATACGATAGGATGGCCGACGCAAAGATCGGCGAGGCCGGCCCGGAAACCTCGATGAGAGACACCCCATCATTTCCCCTCGGCAAAAAAAAAGTATTTCCCAGAGAAGAATCAGGAGAAGTGACCGATGGAGAAAGACACGGCGGCGACGGCGACGGCGGCGGCGGCGGCGAGGGTGTGCCGGCGGTGCAAGTCGAAGTACTCGCCGTCGGGAAACACGCCGCAGTCCTGCAGGTTCCACCCTTCCTTCTTCGTCTGCCGCCGCCACGACGACCAGAAGAGGTAGCCACTCCGATCCCCACTCTCCCATCATCAATTCGCTAGATCTCGGCCTAGTGATTGACCACGGCGACGGCTGCTGCAGGTACTACGAGCTTAAGGACGGCGACCCTCCCTACGCCGCCAAGTTCTACGACTGCTGCGGCGCCGAGGACCCCGACGCCGCCGGCTGCGCCACCAGCTTCCACCTCTCCTACGACGACCCTGAGTAACGAACTAGGACTAGTATGCTTGCTTGTTCCTCTGAAGCAAACGCACTGTTCTGTTACTTTGTACAGTCAGTAGAACAAACACCCATCTGAATTTTGTGTATAAATCAGGGTTCAGAATAAAATCCTATCCTGTAATATCAGTGTTCAGAATAAAATCGTCAGAATGAATTATGGCTGTGAACAATAATTCATAACAAATTTGCTTGTCTCCAGATGTCTGAAACCTGTGAAAATGTTTCTCTAGTGAAGAAATTGCGTGTGTGTGCAGTATAGTGTGTCATGACTGAAAGGGTAAAATTAAAATCTTTCCTTTTGAGTTTGACAGCCTTTGCACAGACTAAATTCTGGCCGTCAGAAATCCTAGTCCTATTAGAATAAACATGATGAATTGGATTCAGAGCTAAGAATGGGATGTGGCAAGAGAGTTTGTCTCAAGTTTGAACCATGTATAATATTTTTCCAGTGAAAAGTCTGAACCCTATGCATTGTTTCTCTAGCGAAGAAACTGCATTTGCGCCCAGTATAGTGCATCGAATGAAGGAATCGAGCCTTGCTTTGTGTGCGCACGGGTGTTGATCTTATAACTTTGGGCACCGGTTAATTCAGTCATTGACAAACACACTCCTGGAACAGGGGTCTTGGTGTGGCCCCTGGCATTATTGATTACAAATCAACTTTACATTTATCCAAACCCTAGTCTACAACACAATCCACAAATATGTATATGTGAACTGTATGAGTACAATACTGTAACAACATTGATACATGGTAAAATCCGCACACTCAAATGATAGCAAATGGAGAACCAAAGCGAGCTAGTGATTGGTCTCAGCTTCTGCGCCTTTTTCTCTTGTCCAGGAAGCCCAGGTTAGAACCACTTGCACATAGACCCGGTCATACAAGCTGTCGCAAACCGAGTACCAATAAACTGTCCATTTCCTCTTGAACAGGAAGGTGCAGAAGACCACCCAGATACCCATTACATATCCGGAACCCATAGCGATGAAAAACGATGCCACGTCGTTTAAATCACCATGGTGTTCTGGAGTAGATGGAATTGGCTCTGGTTGTGGACATTTATGCGAGAGAGGTGGACCGCAGAGGCCTGGGTTGCCAACATAAATATATTCTGGGTCCTCAAGTGTGCGCAGTTGATCTCCCGATGGCACCTCTCCTGTCAGGTTGTTATATGAAAGGTTCAAGCGGCTTAATGATGTAAGAGCCGACAAGCTTGCAGGGATTTCACCAGACAACCTATTGTGCGATAGGTCCAGCGACTCCACTTGCGCCAAGGCGCCAATATTTTCCGGAATTTTTCCACTGAAGATGTTCCATGATAGGTTCAGGCTCTTCAATTTGACAAGAGCGCTGATATCTTTGGGAATATCACCAATAATATTATTACATGATAAATCAAGGTTCACCATGTATATGACCTCTCCTGTATATAATCTCTCTTGACCCTTTGTGACAACCGTGAAATTCTCGGTATAGGTGACCAATTCATTAGGGCCATGTTCCCATTCATCATTGAAGCCAAAAGCACGATGGGATGCATCACCACCATCATCATAATTATCTCTTGTTGCTATCATCCCTTTGCAGTTAACAATAGATTTTGGTATGCTACCAGTTATATTGTTGTAGGCAAGGTCCAAATACTGAAGCTTGACTAGCTTCGTCAGCTCCTCCGGAATGTGACCACAGAACATGTTCGATCGTAGTCGTAAGAAAGCCAACTGTGGCAATTTCTCCCGAATCCATGTTGGCAAAGTTCCAACGAAATGGTTGTGTGCAAGATCAAGAAAGACGAGTTCTTGGCAGTGTTGGAGAAATGAAGGAAATTCACCGGAGAGATTGTTGTTTCTTAAGCTTAGGTTAAGAATACTCATACTGGTCATGTTTGTTGTGGATGTATTAGTAGAGCAATCAGGAATTGGTCCATTTAGCTTATTTCCGGAGATATCCAATAGTATTAGTGATCTCATTTTGCAAATGAAGAGGGAATGGTGCCAGATATGGAGTTATCAAATAAAACTAGTTTCATTAGATTCGGCGTTCCAAAATCTAGTGGTAGTGGTCCATCTAATTTATTTCTACTAAGATCCAAGTCACTTAGACTAATGGGAAGCTTAGGTATTGTACCATTGAACTGGTTAGAACCAAGATCAATTGCGGTTGCTCCCATAAATTCTATTGTAGATGGAAGAGAACCACTAATTTTGTTATGTCCCATTTTTAGAGTGTACAATGTAGAAGCCGTTATCCAAAACCAATCTGGAACCGTGTCGGATATGCTTGTGTTTGAGATATCAAGATTGTCTAGACTAGTTAGCCATCGAAGCCACGGTGGAAATTTAGGCCCGAGAAGGCATGACCGAAGTTCAATATTTGTTAGACTTGAAGGAGGAACCCATGTCGAATTCACTGTGAGGGTTAAGGAATTATCAGAGAGCCACAACCACTCCAAGCTTTCTAGTCCTGATAAATGACCTTCATGTATGAAACCATCCAAGCTGTTGTAGCCCAGGTCTAGGTAAGTTAGCTTTGTGAGCTCTCCTATCCAGAGTGGCATAGGACCGATGAGCTTGTTACGACTGATATCAAGGTAGATCAAATTGTTAAAGGGTTCTAGTTTGGTTGGTAGTCTCCCTGTCAAGTTGCTGGAAGCTAGAGACAAGTATGTCAACTTATTCCATGAACAACTAGGCAAACGCTGGAAGAATTTTGTTATACTTCCATTGATGTTGGTTTCATGTACAAAGAACTCTTCCAAGCTACATATGTTCTTCAGGTTTGACGGTATCATGCCAAAAAGGTTATTCGATGATAAATCAAGCTTTACTATCGAGGTCATATTACCAATCTCGTCCGGAAATTGGCCATAGAAACCATTCGATGAGATATATAGATACTTGAGGCTAGTCAAATCCCAAAACCAGTTGCGTGCGATATGTGTATGGAAGCCATTGGCGGAAAGGTCAAGGGTTTCGAGAAAAGTTAGATTTGAAAGCTGAAGTGAAGCAGAGCTAGTTCTAAGATTGCAATTGATAAGATGAAGAACTTTTAGAGATGGAAGCATGTTCACCACCGGAAGCCAGTGAACAATTGTAGTGAGGTTCGTGCCGCTCAGGTCCAGGTGCACAAGGGATGTTAACTGTGACAACCAGGTGATATCCATAGAGTATGTGGTATTGAAATATTCCGAGTTGAGATTTAAGTATTGTAAGTTGGAGAGATTACCCAGCTGCGGTGGTATCCTTCCTATGAAGCTTAAACTCGATAGGTCGATATATCTCAACTTGTGGAGAGAACCCAAGAACTCTGGCACTTGCACCCCATAGAACCCATTGCAGCTAAGATCAAGATACTGTAGATGTCGTAGACCAAGCAAAGAGGAGCTGATGTTGCCTCCTAGCACTTGCGTCCACGCATCGCTGTTGGGGTCACAACCATGGCCCTGGAGATCGAGCTTGACGACATGGCTGTTTCTGGTGCTGCAGTGGACGCCCTTCCATTTGCAACACTCATCACCCTTCCATGATGAAAGGAGGTATGCAGGGTCCGAGAGGCCTGCTTTGAAGCCGAGAAGTGCAGACCTCTCACTAGCGATACAGCTTGTGACCGTATGGTTTGGATGTGTGTGAGAAGATGATGATGACTGTACAAAGCTCTTGCCTCTGGTGAACAGGAGAAGTGCACCAAATATCACTATGTGGATGGAGAGTAGAACCTTGTCCATTGGTGCTTTTTCAATGGATCTATGTTCTTCTTGCTATAGGATGCAAACTCCGTGTCATGATATATATAGTGTAGATTATCCCATGGTATATATCTCGTTTTCTCTTGAAAATAAATGAGAAACTTTAAGCATAGTATAACTGAGATTCCTGCGACACTGACCTGACAGAAATGTGACTACCCCTGGAGAAGAAATTTGAACCGGCGAAAAGGACACTGGTGGCCGTTCTAGATCGTATTCTGTTCACGTGGTCAGCAAGTTGCCTTTCTTTTTCTTGGAGTACTGATTGATGGAAGTAATGAGCGCAACAGCATGCTTCTTCCGTTCGTAGAGTACCGTTGATATGGTTTCCAATATGCATATTAGATCGCTATTTTTTTATAGATATTTAAGTAGAAGTTTTTATATTCTATATTCATGACAAACTTGCTAATATATGTTTCATCTTGTCAATCTAATTTGTCTGTGCATATTAATTAGTACTCCCTCCGTAAACTAATATAAGAGCATTTAGATTACTATTTTAGTTATCTAAACACTCTTATATTAGTTTACAGAGGGAGTATATAGTCACATTTAGAAAAGCTTGACTGCACAGTAACATAGTTTGTATCTTTTAGTTTTTCAGCTTATACAAGTATATATTTGGTCTGCATATTAGTACCATCTAGCGAGCACCCGAACGACGACTTGGACCTGACGACTTAGATCTCATGACTTGGAATTCCAGACGACCGAGACATCGATTAATTGACTCAAAATGATGGTAAGGTGTCACCAAAAGTGCCTTGCCAGATGTGTTGTTTTCGTCCCCTTCTATTCTTCACATGCACCGCACCATACCAACAAAGGCAGAAGTTGTTTGTGTGAAAGCGTCTGAACCCTTGGTATTATTTGTTTCTCTGGTGAATAAATTGTGTCTGAACGCAGCATGTCTGAACCCTGAGCATTATTTGTTTCTCCGCTGAGCGAATTGTGTCTGGGCACAGAAAGTGAAAGCATCAAATTGAGTGATTCAGATCAATTTTTGCGTTGTACGCCTGTAAGTTCGGCCATTGTGGCTTGTTGGTTGGGGGTAATTCCTATCTATTAGTATAGTCACAAGTTAGAAAAGCTTGACCGCATACTAACATAGTTGGTGTCTTGTAATTTTTCAGAATATCCAAGCATACTGACAGAAAGGACTAACATAGTTGGGGGTAATTCCTATCTATTAGTATAGTCACAGGAACGATGACTTGACTTCCAAACGATTGAGGCATGAATTGACTCAAATGGATGGAAAGGTGACACCGAAAGCGTGTTGCCAACTGCGTCATTCTCACCTTCGTCGGTTCTTCCCGTGCACCGCACAGTACCCGATGAGGCGAAATTGGTTTGTCTGAAAACGTCTGAACCCGGGACGTCGACTTTGGTCAGATGACTTGGAATTCCAGGCGATTGAGGCATCAATTGACTCAAATGGATGGTAAGGTGTCACTGAAAGTGCCTTCCAGATGCGTCGTTTTCGCCCGGGCCCGCGCACCTCACCGTACGCGACGAGGCAAAATTGGTTTGTGTGAAAACTTGTGAACCCCGAGCATTGTTTGTTTCTCTTGTGAATAAATCATGTCTGAACGCAGCAAGTGAAAGCATCAATTTGGGTGATGCTGATCAATCCTTGTTTTTCCTTTTTGCAGTTGTAGTACTCGAGCAGCCCTCCCGATCGAATTAATTGTGCACAAGGAATTACTTGTTCTTCTGCCTGTGATCGATCTACAAGTCCAGTGTCATGGTCGTCTCCTCTGAAACAAAAGTGGTGTTCCGGCTGTGCGAAAACTGAAAAGAAAGTTTGAACCCTGTCAGTCATCTGGATTGTGTGTAGAAATCAGGGTTCAGAATAAAATCATATCCTGCAACATCACTCGTGTTCGACACCCTGTAATATCAGGGTTCAGAATAAAATCGTCAGAACAAATTCTGGGTGTGAGCAATCCTACCTGAACAGACAAGCTGCATTTGCATTCAGGCGATTTTGCTTGTCTGAATAAGTCTGAAACCTGTACAATAATGTGTTTCTCTAGTGCAGTATAGTGTGTCGACTGAAAGGTAAATAAATACTTTCCTCTTTTTGTTTGACACCCTTTGCACAGACTAAATTCTGGCCGTCAGGAAATTCTACTTCTATCTGATTCAGAGCTTAGAATTTGCACATACTAAATTCTGGCCGTCAGAAATTCTAGTTCTATTTGATTCAGAGCTTAGAATGAGATGAGGCAAGTATAATATTTCTCCAGTAAAAGTCTGAAGCCTGTACGTTGTTTCTCTAGTGAAGAAACTATGTCCGCGCCCAGTATAGTGCATCAAGTGAAGGAAAAAAAAATCGAGCCTTGCTTTGTGTGTGCACGGGTGTTCAACTTATAACTTTGGGCGCCGGTTAATTCAGGAATGGACAGTTTGACACACACACCCAGAACAGGGGACTTGGTGTGGCCCCTGGCCTTATTCATTCCAAATCAACTTTACATATCCAAACCATAGTCTACAACACAATCCACAAAAGTACAATACTTTAACAACGTTGATACATGGCAAAAATCGCACACTCAAATTATACATGGGAATATTGTGATAACATTGTCAATAGTATCTACTCCCTTTGTCGAAAAATAGTATCTACTCCCTCTGTAAATAAATATAAGATCGTTTAGATCACTAATATTTCTTTACAGAGAGAGTATCACTTACGTAATCGTGTTTGAAATTTGCACAAACTTGATTATGTCTGTGGGTAATTCTATGCCTACCTGAACAGACATGACACGTTTGCATCCAGGCAAATTGGTTTGTCCGAAGTTTGAAACCTGTAAAGTGTTTCTCAAGTGAACAAGTATAGAGTCGGCGTAGTAAAATCCTGCCCTGTAAGGTCACTCGTGTTTCACACCCTTTGCAAGGCCTGAAGAACACACCTATCCTACCCTGTCATAAACTCTGGCTGTCATAAATCCTACTCCTGTCTGAGCACACCTGATGAATTGCTCAACACCAGTTAATTTAGGCCTTGACACACACACCCGAAACAGGGGACTCCTTACAGCCCCCTGGCATTACTCATTATACAACGACATTACATACTCAAACCTCACTCCACAACATAATCCTCAAAGAACACATCTGTGAAGAGTACTACTACAATGAGTACTTTAGTAACATCCATAATTCAAGGTAAACTACTTGAAGAAGTTTGAACCATGTATAATATTTCTCCGGTGAATAGTGTTAAACCTGTACATTGTTACTCTAGTGAAGAAACTGTTTCCACCTCTTCTACGACGGTCGACGACCCCAAGTAAAGAGCTAACTAGTAGGCTTACCTGTTCCTCTTCTGAATAAACATGATGAACTGGATTCAGAGCTTAGAATGAGATTTGGCAAGTTTGTTTGTCTGAACCATGTATAATGTTTCTCTACTGAAAAGTCTGAACCCTCTATATTGTTTCACATGTGAAGAAACTGTGTTGGCGCCCAATGTGAAAGAATAGAGCTTTGCTTTGTGCGTGGCTGTGGGCGTTCAACTTATAACTCTGGGCATCGGTTAATTCAGGCATTGACACACACACACCCCCGAAACAGGGGATTTGTTGCTGCCCCTGGCACTATTTTCATTAGATATCAACTTTACATACCCAAACCTTGGTTTATACGGCACAATCTTCAAACATGTATATCTGAACTGTACTAGTACAATACTTACACATCATTGATACATGGTAAAATCCCCATACTCTGCATAGTACCAAACAGAGAACCAGAGGTATCTAGCAATCGGTCTCGGCTTCTGCAGTTTTTTCTTTTGTCCAAGAAGACCAGGTAACGGCCACTTGTACATAGACCCAATCATACAAGCTGTCGCAGACCGAGTACCAATTAACTCTCCATTTCCTCTTGAACAAGAAGATGCAGAAGACTACCCAGATGCCCATTACGTATCCAGAACCCATAGCAAAGAAAAATGAAACCTCATTGGTTACGTCGTCATGGTGTTCTCGAGTAGCTGTACTTCGCTTGGGTTGTGAACAATTCTTTGAGAGAGGAGGTCCACAAAGGCCTGAGTTACCAATGTAAATATATTCTGGATCCTTGAGTGTTTGAAGTTGATCTCCAGATGGTACCTCTCCCGTCAGGTTGTTATAGGACAGGTTCAACCAACTTAATGACATAAGAGCTGATAAGCTTGGAGGGATTTCACCAGACAACTCATTGTTGGATAGGTCGAGTGACTCAACTTGCACCAAGGCACCAATGTTCTCTGGAATTTTTCCACTGAATGTGTTCCATGATAAATTCAGGTTCTTCAATTCGACAAGAGTGCCTATTTCTTCTGGAATGTCACCACTAATGTTATTACAGGATAAATCAAGATTCACCATATACATGATCTCTCCTGTATATAATCTCTCTTGACCCTTTGTGACTACCATGACATTCTCGGTATAGGTGAAATCATTCAGGCCCATTGACCATCCATAACCGAGAGCACTATAAACTGCATAATCATAATCATCTCTTGTTGCTATCATCCCTTTGCAGTTAACAATAGATTTTGCTATGCTCCCTGTTAAGTTATTGTAGGCAAGATCCAAATGCTGAAGATTAACTAGCTTTGTAAGCTCCTCTGGAATGTGACCATAAAACATATTTGATCGCAGCCGTAAGAAAGCCAAATATGGCAATTTCTCCTGAATCCATGTTGGCAAAGTCCCAAAGAAATGGTTGTGTGAAAGATCAAGAAAAATGAGTTTTTGGCAGTATTGGAGAAATGAGGGGAATCCACCCGAGAGGTTGTTGTTTCTGAGGCTTAGATTAAGAATATTAAGACTATTCATGTTTTTTTTGGATGTAGAGCAATCAGGCATTGTTCCGGTTAGCTTATTTTTGGACATGTCCAACAGAAGTAGTGATCTCAGTTTGCACAACGAAGAGGGAATGGAGCCAGAGATGGAGTTGTCAAATAGAATGAGTGTTACAAGCCTCGGTGCTCCAAAGTCTAATGGTAATGGCCCAACTAAATTATTTCCACTAAGATACAAATCCGTCAGATTAATGGGAAGCTTAGGTATTGGACCATTGAACTGGTTAGAACTGAGATCAATTGCAGTTGCTCTCATAAATTCCATTGTAGATGGTAAATAGCCGCTAATATTGTTATGTCGCATATTTAGAGTTTTCACTGTGGAAGCCAACGTCCAAAACCAATCCGGCACCGTGTCAGATATGCTCGTGTTTGAGATATCAAGATTGTCTAGACGTGTTAGCCATCTTAGCCACAATGGAAATTTAGGCCCGAGAAGGCATGACCGAAGTGCAATATTTGTTAGACTGGAAGGAGGAACCCATGTGGAATTCATTGTGAGGGTTAAGTAATTATTAGACAACCACAAATACTCTAAGCTTTCTAGGCCTGATAGATGACCTTCATGTATGAAGCCCTCCAGTTTATTGTCGCTCAGGTCCAATTTAATTATCTTTGTGAACTTTCCTATCAATAGTGGCACATGACCAGTGAGCTTGTTCATACCAAGATAAAGGTTCCTCAGATTGCTCAAGGGTTCTAATTTGGTTGGTCGGATTCTTGTGAAATTGTTGGAAGGTTGATGCATGTATTTCAACTTATTCCTTGAGCAACTAGGCAAGCGTAGGAAGAACTCTGTTATGCTTCCACTCATGCTGTTGTTACCTACATCAAATTCTTCCAAGCTACATAGGTTCTTCAGGTTTGATGGTATCATGCCCACAAGGTAATTTGATCCCAAATCAAGCTCTACTATGGAGGTCAGATTACCTATCTTGTCCGGAAGTTGGCCATAGAAACCATTGCCTCCAATATCTAGATACTTGAGGCTAGTTAAACCCCAAAACCAGTTGGGTGTGATGTGTCTAGGGATGTCAGGTTTGAAAGTGGAAGTGAAGCAGGGCTAGTTCTAAGATCACAACTTCTAAGAGAAAGAACGTTCAGAGATGGAAGCATGGCCACAACCGGAAGCCAGTGAACAATTGTACTGAGGTTTGTGCCGCTCAGGTCCAGGTACTCAAGGGAAGTTAACTTTGACAACCAGGTGATATCCTTGGAGTACGTGCCAGCAGCATAGGCGAGATTTAAGTATCGTAAGTTGGAGAGATTACCCAGCTGCGGCGGTGTCCTTCCAATGAAGCTTGAGTACGACAGGTCGATGTACATCAACTTGTGGAGAGAATCCAGGAACTCAGGTACTTGCACCCCATAGAACCCATTGCAACTGAGGTCGAGATACTGTAGATGTCGCAGGCCAAGCACCGAGGAGCTAATGTTTCCTCCTAGCACCTTCCATCTCACATCTCTGGGGAAGTCGTCACAACCAAAGCCCCAGAGATCGAGCTCGACGACATGGCTGTTTCTGCTGCTGCAAATAACGCCCTCCCATTTGCAGCAGTCATCGCCCTTCCATGATGAAAGGAGGTTTCCAGGGTCCAAGAGGCCTGCTTTGAAGCCAATGAGCGCAGACCTCTCATCGGCGATACAGCCGGTGGCCGTGTCGTTTGGATGCGAAGATGATGAGGATGACTCTACAAAGCCCTTTCCTTGGATGAGCAAGAGAAGGGCACCTAGTAGCACTATGTGGATTTTGGAGAGTAGGAACTTGTCCATCGGTGCTTTTTCCATGGATCTACGCTCTTCTTGCTGTAGCATACACACACGCCATTTGTTTGTTATATACAGTGGATATTATTCTACAATATACGTTTCATTTTCTCCTGAAAACGAAGGAAAATCTCGAAGTGTCATATTATAGAGATTTCTGTGATGCTGACCTGCCATAAATTTGAGGACAACTTAGAGGAGAAATTTCTACAGGTGAAAAGGATACTGTCGGTCATTCTAGACCGAATTCCGTCCAGGTTCAGCAAGTGTACGTCCTCTCTTTTTCTTTTAAGATACTGCAGTTTCCAAGCATTTCCAAATCACCGAGACTGCTGACTGACTGAGGAGCACAGCAATGACGAGCTGGGCAGGGCCTCCGGCCGTATCCTATGAGAAGTGAGTGAAAGCACCAGGGCCACGTACATACCTCAAGGTGAGTGATGCAGATCAATTATTGATTTTCAGTAGTGAGTAGTCCTTGAAAACTGAATAAAACTGTTGCTTATTGATGATTTGGTGTGGCATACAAGAGTATATAAGAGGGTACAAACCGACTTGGGGTAGGGGTACAAAACTGACTTGGACTAGAAGTCATATACCATAATGACTACTCTAACATCCCCCCGCAGTATCAACGGCAGGCTCGACGACGTTGAGACTGAAACAGATATCTTGAAACGGCTTAGTAGGCAGTGCCTTGGTGAAAATGTCAGCAAACTGAGCCGTAGAGGGAACATGAAGCACCAGAACCTGACCAAGAGCAACCTTTTCACGAACAAAATGAATATCAATCTCAATATGCTTTGTGCGTCGGTGTTGAACTGGATTGCTGGTCATGTAGACTGCTGATATGTTGTCACAGTAGACAATAGTGGCCTGCTCAATAGGCCTGTGTAGCTCGGAGAGTAACTGCCGAATCCAGATTGTATCTGCAACAGCATGTGCCACAGCGCGATACTCAGCCTCGGCCGACGAACGTGAGACTGTAACCTGTCTTTTCGAAGACCAAGAAATCAAATTGTTACCAAGAAAAACACAAAAACCGGAAGTGGACCTTCGAGTGTCAGGACAACCAGCCCAGTCTGCATCAGAGTATGCGGTAAGCGAGTTTGGAGAAGAATTATTGAGGTGGAGACCATGATTGAGAGCTCCTTTTAAATACCGAAGAATGCGTTTAACATGATTATAGTGAGGAACCCGGGGATCATGCATATAGAGACATGCTTGTTGAACAGCAAAAGAGATTTCAGGACGAGTAATGGTGAGATATTGGAGAGCACCTGTTAGGCTACGATAGAGAGTAGGATCGGAAAAGGGTTCACCGGTAGCCGAAAGTTTAAAACTAGTATCGATAGGAGTGCGAGATGATTGACAGTCAAGCATACCAGCACGATTAAGAAGATCAAGAATATACTGGCGTTGGGAAAGAAAAAGGCTGGAGGAATCTCGAATAACAACAATGCCTAAGAAATGATGAAGGAGTCCTAGGTCAGTCATAGAAAATTCAGATCTAAGAAGAGAGACAATATGATCTAAGAACTTTTGAGAGGAGGCGGTAAGGATGATATCATCTACATAGAGAAGTAAATAGGCAGTGTCAGAAGTTTGATGATACACAAAAAGAGAGGTGTCGGAGAGAGATGGAGTGAAGCCTATTGTTTGAATGAAGGAGGAGAAGCGTTGAAACCAAGCTCGTGGGGCCTGTTTAAGACCGTAGAGAGATTTCTGAAGAAGACATACATGAGTTGGAAATGATGGATTTTCAAAACCCAGAGGTTGCTGGCAGTAGACAGTTTCTTGAAGGGAACCATGGAGGAAAGCATTTTTAACATCAAGTTGGTGAATGGGCCATGAAGAGGAGACAACAACACTAAGAACGGTGCGAATGGTGCTAGGTTTAACAACAGGAGAGGAGGTTTCTTCGTAATCAATTCCTTGTTGCTGAGAAAAGCCACGACAAACCCACCTGGCTTTATATCGTGAGAGGCTCCCATCGGAGTGGAACTTTTGGCGAAAAATCCATTTGCCAGAAACAATATTTGTATTGGGAGGACGAGGAACAAGTTGCCAGGTGTTGTTTTGAAGTAAAGCATTATATTCTTCTTGCATGGCAGCGGCCCAATTGGGATCAAGTAGAGCAGTTTTGTAATTCTTTGGAAGAGAAGTGAGAGATACGGAGGTATGAAGGTTTAGGCGGTCTTGGGGTTGATGAAATCCTGATTTGGCCCTAGTACGCATGCGATGATCATTAATCGGGGCTGCTGTAGGAATAACACGAGGGGGTAAGGTGGGTACTGGTGAGTCCGGCGCAGCGGAAGAGTCGGACAAAGGAGTAGGGCTGGATGGTGGAGTGGGAGCAGGGCTGGGTGGTGGAGTGGGAGTAGGGGCCGGGGGTGTTGGGGAGGGAGCAGGGGTCGGGGGTGTTGGGGACGTCTCGGGTGGGGTGAGTGTATGGTTGGGATTGGCTATGGTGGGTGTTAATGGTGGTGGTGATAAGTTGTGTTCGGCAGGTAGGGGAGTATATAGTTGGAAAGGACGGGGAGAGGGGGTGTTTGCGGAGCTAGGGGTGTTGGATGGTGTAGTAGTGCGTTGTGAGAAAGGAAAAATGTGCTCAGCAACGTGACATGACGAGAGACATGAACGTGTCCGGTGTGAAGGTCGAGACAGCGATAGCCTTTGTGCTCGTCAGAGAAGCCGAGAAAAGCACATGGGATAGAGCGTGGTGACAATTTATTTGCAGAAGTGGCGTAGGCATTGGGAAAACAGAGACAACCAAAAACACGAACCGCGGAGTAGTCGGGGTGGGAAAGAAAGAGGGAATAATAGGGAGTAGTGTTGGGTTTAGTTTTAGAAGGTCGAATATTTAGAAGGAAGGTGGCCATGTGTAGGGCTTCAGCCCAAAACTTGGGAGGCATAGATGATTGAATGAGGAGAGTGCGAACTATATCATTGAGAGTGCGAAGAGAGCGTTCTACTTTACCATTTTGAGGGGAGGTGTAGGGACATGATAATCTAAGCAGGATGCCATGTTGTAAGAAGAAAGTACGATTTTTAATGTTATCAAACTCGCGACCATTGTCACATTGGATAAAGCGAATTGGGAGGAAGAAGTGAACAGACACATAGCGTTGAAAATTAAGGAAAAGAGAATGGACCTCGGATTTGTTGCGTAGAGGAAAAGTCCAGACAAAGTGGGTGAAATCATCTAGGATAACAAGGTAGTATTTAAAACCCGAAACACTTGCAATGGGAGAGGTCCATAAATCACAATGTATTAATTTAAAGGGATAAGTGCTACAAGAACTAGAGAAACTAAAGGGAAGACGCACATGTTTGCCTAATTGACAAGACTCGCAAAACACAGAATTATGAGAGTCCCTATTACATGGTATGGTAAATTCACTAAGCATAGAAGCTAAGATGGCGGGGTTGGGATGGCCCAAGCGACGATGCCAGAGATCGACAGAGGCCAGCATGGATGTTGGAGGGGTGGCGGCAGGAACTCCATTAAGAGAATAAAGATCACCGGAGCTATTGAAGCGAGCGATCTCGGCCTTGGTCAGGTAATCCTTCACAGATAAACCAAAAGGGTCAAATTCAGCCGAAACTAGATTGTCGCAAGTAAATTGGCGAACAGAGATAAGATTTTTAATGAGGGTGGGTGCAACTAGAACATCGCGAAGTAAAAGAGGTTTGGTGGAAGAGGGAAGTTGAGCCTGACCAACACAATATATAGGAATAGATGATCCATCTCCAAGGATAATGGAAGGGAAAGGAGATTTAGTGCAAGAAGATAACCAATTACTAGATGCAGACATATGACTAGATGCCCCTGAATCAAACATCCAATCCGTACCTGAGTTTCCTTGTGCAGCAAAGTTATTCATGGCCTGGAGAAAGGCAGCTTGATCCCAGCTCGGCGTTGCAGGTGAGGGTGGCGTCGGAAGCAGTGCTGGCGGATACGATGGTGAAGGCAGTAGGGCCGGCTGGGGAGTGTAGTAGGCATTGGCCGGCTGTGGTGGGGGTGGCGTCGGGAGCAGGGCCGGCTGAGGTGTGTAGTAGGCGCCGCCGTCGATGCTGTAATGACCATAAGGAGCATACGTCGGGGCGGCGTGATAGGCATTGGCCGGCTGTCGGGGGTTGAGAACCCCGGGAGCACCAGTAGGCGGCCGAAGGCCGGGTTGCCAGGCACCTGAGTATGCCGGCGGAGCACCGAGGGTGGACGGAGCGGACCAGGGCATGGGCCATGCTTGAACAAGCCCCGTCCAAGGATCATGAGGAGGCCGCCATGCAACCGCAGATGGAGCACTGGTGGGTGGTGCAGGACTCGGTGCTGGTGATGTCGTAGGCGGAACCGAACGAGTGGACGGCGGCCTGTAGATAGGGTTTTTGTCGCGGTAGTTCGGACTAGGACGCCAGCCTGGGGACGGCCCGGCGGCAGGAGCCGGCCTGGAAGGCGGCGCTGGTGTAGACGACAGAGGAGGACGAGCCGCCGCAGCATGAAAGACCTTGGGGCGAGAGTCCTTGCGAGCTTGTGTTTCCGCCGCGAGTTGTAGCAAGGAACGAACTTCAGCGAAGGTAGGAGGGGGCCGTATCATCGGTATGAACGAGGCTTGCTTGTCAAAGTCTTTGCTGAGGCTGACGACGACGATATTGATTAGCTGTGAGTCGCTAACTGTATCGCCGAGTTCGCGGAGCTCATCACCAATGGTCTTAACGCGCTGGCAGAACAGGTTCACCGGGGCGTCTCCTTGCACCATATTGCGAAGCTCGGAATGGAGAGCGTTTTTCCGAGCGTCGGTGTTGCTTTGGAAGAGCTGACGGAGGGAGTGCCAGATGTTGGCAGCGGTGGCGCCGTCGTGATCGAGCATGTTGAAGATCTCGGTGGTGATGCGGGTGTAGAACCACTGGACGATCGCGAGATCGTCTTTCAACCATTGCGGATCGTCGGGGCGGGGAAGACAGTTGGCGGCGACATGCGAGCGCAGGTTGCGGCGGCCGAGGTGGAGATCGAAGAGATGTCTCCAATGGTAGTAGTTGTGGGCGGCGAGATCAAGAACTATGGGGATGTAGGGGCTGACGTCGGAGATTGTGTCAGCAAGAGATATTGGTGCGGCGAGGATGGGTGCAGGGTAGTTTTGTGGAGCTATGGTGAGGGCCGAGAGAGAAGCGGCCGCGGCTTTGGCAGCCTTGGCGATGAGTGCGGCCCAGCGCTCGAAGTAGCCGGGCGGCGGCGGCGGTGGCGTTGGCGGAGCCATACCCTAAACCCTGGGACCGGTATCTGATACCATGAAAGCTGAATAAAACTGTTGCTTATTGATGATTTGATGCGGCATAGAAGAGTATATAAGAGGGTACAAACCGACTTGGGGTAGGGATACAAAACTGACTTGGACTAGAAGTCGTATACCATAATGATTACTCTAACAGTCCTTTCAAATTATTTGCGCACAACGAATGAGCTCATCAGGCAAGCATCATTTCTTTTGCGGTTCAGTGGTTGCGATTGCGATGGATGTGCACAATCAATCAACCTCTTTGATCCTGAATTTCATGAACCTGCTATTTACAACGACACAGCAAAGTTGATTGATGAACTGTCATTCACTCACTCACTTGCAGAAAAGAGAGGCTCAAGGACGGCGACACGCCGTACATGGCCAGGTTCTATGACTCCTGCGGCGCCGAGGACCCCGCCGCCGCCGGGTGCGCCACCGCCTTCCACCCCTCCTACGACGACCCCGAGTAAAGAGCCAACCAACTACTAGTACTACGCTTACCTGTTCCTCTTCTGCCAGTGCCTCCTCTATAACAAACGCAGTGTTCTACATGTCTAGCCTGTGACTCTGCACATTAAATCAAACACCGTGCAAGTGATCTCGATTGAGTGAAGAATTCAAACAGTGCAATCAACATAAAAAATCCTGTCATGCAGTAGTCTCACTTGTGTTTCACTATCTGCACAAACTTAATTGTGGTTCATTCAGGCAAGTTAGTTTGTGATGAAAGAATCTGCTGAAACTGAAGTAATTGCGGCTGCGCCCAGTATAGTGCGTGGGGTGAAAGAATCGACAAAGTAAATTCACTTGTGTTTGACACCCTTTGCACATACTTAATTATGGCTGTCAAAAGTCTGAGCCCTATTTGAACAGACATGATGGGTTGGATACAGAGCTTGAGAACAAGATGTGGCAAAACTAGCTTGTCTGAAAAACTCTGAAACCGTGCATTGTTTCCTTAGGGAAGAAACTGTGTTTGTGCAGCGAATGAAAGCGTCGAGCTTCGCTGCTGCCTGTGGCTGCACACCTTATACAGCTTTCGTGGCTTATAACAACTTCACACATTGACACACACACCCAGAACAGGGGACTTGGTGCTGCCCCTGCCATTATTCATTGCACATCAACTTACATATCAAAAGCTTACTTTACAGCATAATCCTCAAATTTATGTATCTGTGAGCAGTACTTAATAACAACGATACATGTAAAGCCACACACTCTACATAATACTAAATGAAGAACCAGAGAGCTAGTTGCCACTCTCAGCTTCTGCAATTGTTTCTCTTGTCCAGGAAGCCCAGGTAACGACCACCAGCACATAGACCCAGTCATAAAACTTGTCGCAGACGGAGTACCACTTAACTCTCCATTTCCTCTTGAACAAGAAGGTGCAGAAGACTACCCAGACGCCCATTACATGTCCAGAACCCATAGCGATGAAAAACGATGCCACGTCGTTCAAATCTTCATGGTGTTCTTGAGTAGCTGGAATTGGCTCCAGCTGTGAACATTTCTGTGGCAGAGAAGGACCGCAGAGGCCCGGGTTGCCAATATAAATATATTCAGGGTCCTCAAGCGTTTGCAGTTGATTCCCTGATGGCACCTCTCCTTTCAGGTTGTTGTAGGACAGGTTCAACCGACTCAATGATGTGAGAGCCAATAAGCTTGGAGGGATTTCACCAGACAACTCATTGTGTGATAGGTCGAGTGACTCCACTTGCGTCAAGACGCCAATATTCTCTGGAATTTTTCCATTGAATGTGTTCCATGACAAGTTCAGGTTCTTCAGTTTGACAAGAGCGCTGATTTCTTCGGGAATATCACCAATAAGATTGTTACAGGATAAATCAAGGTTCACCATATATACGACTTCCCCTGTATATAATCTCTCTTGACCCTTTGTGACTACCGCGGAATTCTCGGTATAGGTGAAATCAAGACTAAGTAATCCTTCATAAAATAAAGCAAAATGAATTGCAGAATATTCATAACCCTTATCTCTCGTTAGTATCATCCCTTTGCAGTTACCAATCCATTTTGGTATGTTGCCTGTTAGGTTATTGTAGGCAAGGTCCATGTACTGAAGATTAACTAGCTTTGTAAGCTCCTCTGGAATGTGACCTTAAAACATATTGGACCGTAGTCTTAAGAAAGCCAAATCTGGCAATTTGTCCCAAATCCATGCTGGTAAAGTCCCAAAGAAATGGTTGTGTGCAAGGTCGAGAAAGAGGAGTTGTCGGCAGTATCGGAGAAATGAAGGAAAATCACCTGAGAGGAGGTTGTTTCTCAAGCTTAGATTAATAATACTCATATTTTTTATGTTTGTTGTGGATGTATCGGCAGAGCAATCAGGAATAGATCCTGATAGCTTATTTTCAGAAATATCCAACAGGCGTAGTAAACGCAGTTTGCACAAAGAAGAGGGAATGGTGCCAGAGATGGAGTTGTTAAATAGAATAAGTGTTTGTAGATTTGGTGCTCCAAAATCTAGTGGTAGTGGCCCGTCTAAATTATTCCTACTAAGATCCAAGTACAATAGAGTGATGGGAAGCTTAGGTATTGGGCCACTCAAGTTGTTAGAACTAAGATCGACTGCAACTGCTCTCATAAGTTCAATTGTATATGGCAGAGAACCGCTAATTTGGTTTTGTCGCATATTCAGATAGTCCAACGTGGAAGCCATTATCCAAAACCAATCTGGCACCGTGTTAGATATGCTTGTGTTGAGATATCAAGATATACTAGGCGCGTTAGCCATCTAAGCCACAATGGGAATTTCGGCCCGAGAAGGCATGAACGAATTTCAATATCTGATAGATTGGAAGAAGGAACCCACGCCGGATTCACTTTGAGGGCTATAGAGTTATAAGACAGCCACAACTTCTCCAAGCTTTCTAGGCCGGATAAATGACCTTCATGTATCAAACCAGAGAGGTTATTATAGCTCAGGTCCAGATCAATTAGCTTTGCGAGATCTCCTATCCATAGTGGCAAAGGACCGGTGAGATCGTTAAAGCTGAGATCGAGGCTGATCAGATTGCTTAACGGTTCTAGTTTGGTTGGTAGGCTTCCTGTCAAATTGCTCACAGGCAGAGATATGTGTGTCAACCTATCCCATGAACAACTAGGCAAGCGTTGGAATAATTCTGTTATCCTTCCGTTGATGTTATTTTCGCCTACAAGGAATTCTTCCAAGCTACATAGGTTCTCCAGGTTTGATGGTATCATGCCCACAAGGTTATTCCCTGATAAATCAAGCGTTACTATCGAGGTCATATTACCTATCCCATCCGTGAATCGGCCATAGAATTGATTATCTGCGATATTTAGATACTTAAGGCTAGTTATGTTGGCAATTATGATAGGAAGGGCTAAGGAAGCTAGTCAAGTGGGTGGCCTGGTTCCTCACCTCGTTGATGGAGGTGTGTCCATCCTTCAGTACGCCGATAATACAATCATCTTTATGGAGCATGACTTGGCAAAAGTGAGAAATATGAAGCTGGTGTTATGCCTATTTGAACAATTGACCGGGTTAAAGATTAACTTTCACAAAAGCGAGTTGTTCTGCTTTGGTAGAGCCAAAGACGAACAAGAGGCATATAGGCAATTGTTTGGGTGTGATTTGGGGGCTTTACCTTTCACATACTTAGGAATACCAATCCACCATCGTAGGCTGACAAACAGAGAATGGAAGGGCAAGCTCATGTCATACGGAGGCCGATTAATTCTGATAAATTCGGTTCTCACGAGTATGCCTATGTTTCTTTTGTCGTTCTTCGAAGTCCCAGTTGGAGTAAGGAAAAGACTGGACTTTTATCGATCACGATTCTTTTGGCAGGGTGATGAACTAAAACGAAAATACCGTCTAGCCAAATGGGATATCATCTGTAGACCGAAAGACCAAGGGGGCCTTGGTATCGAGAATCTTGAAGTTAAGAACAAATGTCTTCTCAGTAAGTGGCTGTGGAAGTTATCTAGTGAGACTGATGCCACTTGAGCGCAAATTCTCCGTAGCAAGTATCTTCAGACCAAAACTTTGTCTCAGGTGACAGTAAGGCCGACTGACTCACCTTTTTGGAAAGGGCTTATGAAAGTCAAATTATCCCTGTTTAATAGGACAAAGTTTATTGTTGGTAACGGTGCTAGTACGCGATTCTGGGAGGATACTTGGCTCGGAGACACACCCCTAGCCATCCAATACCCGTCTTTGTATCGTATTGTTCAACGACGTGAGGTGTTCGTTGCAACGGTATTTCAATCTATCCCCCTTAATATTCAGTTCAGAAGGGTACTAGTGGGCAATCGTTGGGAAGAACGACTCCGTCTAGTAAGTAGACTGATGGAGGTTCATCTTTCTCAACAACCCGGTGAATTACGCTGGAAGCTTACTAGGTCCGGAGTATTTTCAGTTAAATCAATGTATGTTGATGTTATCAATTCAAACCCGATTCCTAGTTCCAAACATGTTTGGGCTGTCAAAGTTCTTTTGAAAATCAAAGTGTTTATGTGGTTTGTCCATAAACAAGTTATTTTAACCAAGAACAACTTGACAAAGCGTAATTGGACAGGACCTACTAGGTGTAGTTTCTGAGATCGGGATGAGACGATCAAACATCTTTTTCTTGATTGCCAGCTAGCCAAAGTTTTATGACGGAGGGTCCATATTGCTTTTAATATTACTCCACCGAATTCTGTCAACACGTTATTTGGAACATGGCTTAACGGGATAGAGCCCGATTTAGCGAGACATATTCGCGTAGGAGTCCGCGCCTTGTTGTGGGCTCTCTGGAATTGCAGAAATGATTTGTTTTTTAACAGGACAACACGCATTCATTTTTTGCAGGTTATTTTTCGAGCCACGGCGTTGATCCGTTCGTGGTCGCTACTCACTCCGACGGAGGCCAGGGAGCGTTTGGTTACTGGATCTATCCGCTGGGAGATGGTAGCTCGGGATATCTTCAACCGGTTTGGATGGTGGTCATGTAATAGGATAGACAATTAGTTTACCTATCTATCTTTTTGCCCGCCGGTTGTGGTGTCCTTTATTTGGCTAGTTTGTCTTCTAGCTTTTTTGGCTCTGTGTGAGCTCTCTCTTTTTTATTTTTATTTGGAGACTTTAAGACCTTGTTGGAACCTATTTATTTGTTTAATAAGAGGGCCGTATGCATCGTTCTGATGCAGAGGCCGGGGAGTCCCCTTTTCAAAAAAAAAAACTCCTAAAACCAGTTGGGTGTGATATATGTACGGAAGTTATTGGCAGAAAGGTCTAGTCTTTCAAGAGATGTCAGATTTGAAAGCTGAAGTAATCCAGAGCTAGTTCTAAGGAAACAATTGCGGAGGTAAAGAACTTTCAGAGATGGAAGCATGTTCATCACCGGAAGCCAGTGCACAACTGTACTGAGGTCCACAAAGGTCAGGTCTAGGTGCTCAAGGGAAGTTAACCGTGACAGCCAGGTGATACCATTGGAGTATGTATTAGAAGCGAGATTTAAGTACCGTAGGCTGGAGAGATTTCCCAGCTGCGGTGGTATCCTTCCCGTGAACATTGACATAGATAGGTCGATGTATCTCAACTTGTGGAGAGAACCTATGAACTTTGGTATTTGCACCCCATCGAACCCATTGCAGCTGAGGTTGAGATACTTTAGTTGTTGCAAACCAAGCAACGAGGAGCTGATGTTGCCTCCCAGCACTTGCGTCATCGTATCGTCATTATGGTCGCAACCATGGCCCGGGAGATCGAGCTTGACAACGTGGTTGTTTCTGCTGCTACAGTAGACACCCTTCCATTTGCAGCAGTCATCACCCTTCCACGATGAAAGGAGGTTCGCAGGGTCCAAGAGGCCTGCTTTGAAGCCGACAAGCGCGGATCTCTCGTGGGCGATACAGCCGGTGACTGTATCGTTTAGATGGCAACATGATGATGATGATGATGATGATGATTCTATAAACCCCTTTCCATGGGTGAGCAAGAGAAGGGCAGCTAATATCGCTACGTGAATGTGGGAGAGTAGAAGCTTGTCCATTGGTGCTTTTGCCATGGATATATGTTTCTTCTTGATGTAGGGTACAAACCGCGTGGTTTGCTATAAATTGTGTATATTATCCAACAATATACGCTTCATTTCCTGATGCTGACCTATCATAAATGTGAGTACATCTTGGAGGAGAAAAATCTCGAAGAGTCGTATTATTGCGATTTCTCTGATGCCGACCAGCCATAAATGTGAGTACAGCTTGGAGGAGAGATTTCTACAGGTGAAAAGGATACGGTAAGTCATTCTAGGCCGAATTCCCGTCCAGGTTCAGTGAGTGTATTCTCCAAGCATCTCAAAATGAGTGAGACTGCTGACTGAATGAGGAGCACAGCAAACGACGACCTGGGTATGATGACTTGGAATTCCAGGCATCAAGGTTGTTTTCGCGTTGCCGTATACGGCAGGGCCTCCGGCCATACCTTCTGGGAAGTGAATGAAAGCATCAGAACCACATACATACCTCAAGGTGAGTGATGCAGATCATATCCTCTCGAATTATATATTTGTGCACACGTTGACGCCCCAGAGTAACCAACCAACTAGTACGCTTGATTCTGTCACTATGTACAGTAGTTAAAAAGAACCAACCAACATAATAAAAATCCTATCCTGTAACACCAATTGTGTTTGACACTCTTGCACAAACTAAATTCTGGTTGAGAGTAATCCTAGTCCTATCTTTCTGAACAAACATGGTGACTATGCATTTATTTCAGTAAAATTTGTTTGACTGAACAAGTCCGAAACCTGTACTAGTGTCAGCGCCCAGTATAATGCGTCGAGTGATTTGATCTTCACAATAAAACCGTTTTGCTACAATTTCCTTTGTGTTTGACACTCTTTTACATAGTAAATTCTGTCTCTCGGAAACCCTAGTCCTATCTGAACAGACACCAGAGATATGGGTTGGATTCAGAGATATGCCAAATTAGTTCACATGAAGAAGTCTGGACCCCTGTACGATGTTTCCCTAGGGATATGCGAAATCACGTCCACGCCCGGCATAGTTCATCGATAGAAAGAATCAACATAGTAAAATCCTACACTGTAATATCACTTGTGCAGACTAAATTATCTATGTCAGAAATCTTAGCCGGAGTCGCATGTGGTAAATTAGTTTCTGAAAAAGTCTGAACCCCGACACCCCGTGCGTTGTTTCCCTAGGTAAGAAAATGTCTCTGCGCCCAGTATAGTGCAGCGAATGAAAGTGTCGAGTTAGGTCTGCGTGCGCAAACCCAGCCAAAGGCTGCTGCCTGTGGCTGTTCACCTTATACAACCTTAATTTGTGGTACTAGCTTAAAACTTCGGCACGCACGCCGACAACCGTTGCAAACTTTGGCCACCAGTTAACTTCACAGATTGAAACACACACACCCGGAACAGGGGACTTGGTGCTGCCCCTGGCATTATTCATTACACATCAACTTTACATGCCCAATCCTTATTCTAAGGCACAATCCTCAAATACATATCTGTGAAAAATAGTAGTACAATACTATAAATCCCCACACCCTACATGGTAGAAAATGGAGAACCAGCGTGAGCTAGCGATCGTTCTCAGCTTCTGTGGTTTTTTTTCTAGTCCAGGAAGCCCATGTAACGGCCACTTGCACATAGACCCAATCACACAACCTGTCCCAGATGGAGTACCACTTAACTCGCCATTTCCTCTTGAACAAGAAGGCGCAAAAGACTACCCAGAGACCCATTACATATCCAGAACCCATAGCGATGAAAAACGATACCTCATCGTTTAAATCTTCATGGTGTTCTCGAGTAGCTGGGATTGGCTCGGTTTTTGAGCATTTCTGTAAGAGAGGAGGACCGCATAGGCCTGGGTTGCCAATATAAATACTAGTTGGATCCTCAAGTGTTTGCAGTTGATCTCCTGATGGTACATGTCCTGTCAGATTGTTATAGGACAGGTTCAAGCGACTTAATGATGTCAGAGCCGATAAGCTTGTAGGGATTTCGCCAGACAACTCATTGTGTGACAAGTCCAGCGACTCCACCTGTGCCAGGGCGCCAATATTCTCAGGAATGTTTCCACTAAAGCTGTTCCATGATAAATTCAGATTCTTCAATCCGACAAGAGTGCTGATTTCTTCGGGAATATCTCCAATAAGATTATTACAAGATAAATCAAGATTCACCATATATATGATCTCTCCTGTATATAATCTCTCTTGACCCTTTGTGACAACTGTGGAATTCTCGGTATAGCTGATCAAGGCATTAAGAGCAGTTGTTGATTGCCAATTTAAAGCATCATCGAAATCACCACCACCGCCGTCATCTCTTGTTATCATCCTCTTGCAGTTAACAATAGATTTGGGTATGCTTCCTGTTATGTTATTGTAGGCAAGGTCCAAATACTGAAGATTCACTAGCTTCGTAAGCTCCTCTGGAATGTTACCATAAAACATATTTGAACGCAGCCGTAAGAACGCCAAATATGGAATCTTCTCCCAAATCCATGTTGGCAAAGTCCCAAAGAAATGGTTCTGACCAAGATCAAGAAAGACGAGCTCCTTGCAGTATTGGAGAAAGGAAGGAAACTCACCAGAGAGGTTGTTGTTTCTCAAGCTTAGATTAAGAATATTCATGCTTGTGTTGTTTGGTGTGGATGTATCATAGGAGCAGTTAGGAAATGGTCCAGTTAGCATATTATTGGAGATATCCAATAGACACAATGATCGAATTTTGCACAAAGAAGACGGAATGGTGCCAGAGATGGAGTTGTCAAATAGAATAAGTGCTTCTAGATTTGGTGCTCCAAAGTCTAATGGTAGTGGCCCGACGAAATTATTTCTACTAAGATCCAAGTTAGTCAAATTATTGGGAAGCTTAGGTATTGGGCCATTGAACTGGTTAGAACTGAGATCAATTGTAATTGCTCTCAGAAATTCCATTGTAGATGGCAAATGACCTCTAATTCTATTCTGTCGCATATTCAGAGAAGTCAACGTGGAAGCCGTTATCCAAAACCATTCCGGCACTGTGTCAGATATGCCTGCGTTTGAGATGTCAAGAAGGTCTAGACGTGTTGGCCATCTAAGCCACGGTGGAAAATTAGGCCCGAGAATGCATGACCAAAGTCCAACATCTGTTAGGTTGGAAGGAGGAACCCATGTTGAATTCATCGCGAGGGCTATGGAGTTATTATTGAATAACAACATCTCCAAGCTTTGTAAACCTGATAAGTGACCTTCATGTATGAAACCATGTAGGTTATTGTAGCTCAGGTTCAATTTAGTTAGCTTTGTGAGCTCACCTATCCATAGTGGCACAACACCAGTGAGATTGTTACCAGCTAGATTAAGGTGGATCAGATTCCTTAAAGGTTCTAGTTTGGTTGGTAGGCTTCCTGTCAAATTGCTGAAAGGTAGATTCAAGTTTATCAATGTATCCCATGAACAACTAGGCAAGCGTTGGAAGAATTCTGTTATGGTTCCATTGATGTTGTTTCCATATACAATGAATTCTTCCAAGCTACACAGGCTCTTCAAGTTTGATGGTATCATGCCCACAAGGCTATTTTGTGATAAATCAAGCCATACTATGGAAGTCATATTACCAATTTCGTCCGGAAATGGGCCATAGAAACCATTCCGTGAGATATCTAGATATTTAAGTCTAGTCAAACCATGAAACCAGTTGGGTGTGATACGTGCATGGATGTAATTGGCAGAAAGGTCAAGTGTTTCAAGAGAAGTCAGATTTGTAAGCTGAAGTGGACCCGAGCTACTTCTAAGATCGCAAGTGCTAAGACATAGAACTTTTAGAGATGGAAGCATGTTCACCACCGGAAGCCAGTGAACAATTGTACTAAGGTTCGTGCAGCTCAGGTCCAGGTGCACAAGTGAAGATAACTGTGACAACCAGGTGATATCCGTGGAGTATGCACCCGTGTTAGTAAACCCAGGGTTGAGATTTAAGTATTGTAAGTTGGAGAGATTACCGAGCTGCGGTGGAATCCCATGTTGCAAGATTGAGTATATTTTTCTTAGCTTTTTTGTCGATAGTGGATCATATTAAAGTGTGTGCTCAATTTTTTTTTCGAAAGGGGGGCTCCCCGGCCTCTGCATCAGAATGATGCATACGGCCACTTTTATAAAAAGTAAATAGGCTCAACAAGGTCTTGCAGTCTCAAAACAAGTAATAAAAGCTCACAAAGAGCCAAAAAAAGGCCAAAAAGCCACAACCGGCTGGCACAAAAAAGATAGGAAAACTAATTGCCTATCCTATTACATGACCGCCATCCAAACCGGTTGAAGATATCTCGTGCTACCATCTCCCACCGGATAGATCCAGTAACTAAACTCTCCATGGCCTCCGTCGGAGTGAATAGCGACCACAGACGGATCAACGCAGTGGCCCGGAAGATAACCTGCAAAAAATGAATATTTAATGTTCTGTTAAAGACCAAATCATTTCTGCAGTTCCAGACTGCCCACAATAAAGCACATACTCCTACGCGGATATGGCTCGCTGTTTCGAACTTTATCCCGTTAAGCCACGTTCCAAATAACGTGCTGACAGAGCTCGGAGGAGTAATGTTAAAAGCTATGGGCACCGTCCGCCATAGAACCTTAGCCAACGGGCAATCCAGAAACAGGTGCTGGATAGTTTCATCCCGATCGCAGAAGCTACACCTAGTAGGTCCTGTCCAGTTACGCTTTGCCAGATTGTCTTTAGTTAAGATAACTTGTTTTTATGCACAAACCACATAAACACTTTGATCTTCAACGGAGCCTTGACTTTCCAAACATATTTGGAACTAGGAATGGAGCTAGAATTGATAACATCAAGATACATTCATTTAACTGTAAACTCCTCAGTCCTAGTAAGCTTCCAGCGCAGCTTATCGGGCTGTTGAGACAGCTGAACCTCCATTAGTCTAGTCACTAAATGGAGCCACGCTTCCCAACGATTGCCGACTAGCGTCCTTCTGAATTGAATATTAAGGGGGGTGGACTGAAGTACTGTTGCAACGTAAGCATCACGTCGTTGAACAATACTATAAAGCGACGGGTATTGAAGCGCAAGGGGTGTCTCTCCTAGCCAAGTATCTTCCCAGAATCGCGTGCTAGCGCCATTTCCGACAATAAACTTTGTCCTATTGAAAAAGGCTGCTTTAACTCTCATGAGCCCTTTCCAAAAAGGCGAGTCCAGCAGCCTCGCTGTCACCTGTGACAATGATTTGGACTGAAGATACTTACTACGGAGAATCTGTGCCCATGTGGTCTCAGTCTCAAAAGATAACTTATACAGCCACTTACTGAGAAGACATCTGTTCTTGACTTCAAGATTTTCAATCCCAAGACCCCCTTGGTCTTTTGGTCGACAAATGATATCCCATTTGGCAAGTCCGTATTTTCTTTTTTAGCTCATCACTCTGCTAGAAGAAACGGGATCGATAGAAGTCCAGCCTTTTCCTTACTCCAACTGGAACCTCGAAGAACGACAAATGAAACATAGGCATACTCGTGAGAACCGAATTAATAAAAATTAATCGACCTCCGTATGACATGAGCTTGCCCTTCCAACAACTCAGTTTCTTCTCAAATCGATCCTCGATGCACTTCCATTCTCTGTTTGTGAGCTTACGATGGTGAATTGGTATACCTAAATACTTAAAAGGTAACGTCTCCAATTCGCACCCAAACAATTGCTTATAAGCCTCTTGTTCGTCATTGGCTCTTCCAAAACAGAACAATTCGCTTTCATGAAAGTTAATCTTTAACCCGGTCAATTGTTCAAATAAGCATAACACCAGATTCATATTTCTCGCTTTCGCCAAGTCATGCTCCATAAAGATGATCGTATCATCGGCGTACTGAAGGATAGAGACACCTCCATCCACTAGGTGAGGCACCAAACCACCCACCTGACCAGCCTCCTTAGCCCTTCCTATTAAAATTGCCAACATATCAACTACAATGTTGAACAAAATAGGAGACATCGGGTCACCTTGTCGCAGGCCCTTATGTGTCTGGAAATAATGACCTATGTCGTCATTCACCTTAATTCCAACACTCCCTTTTTGTGTGAAAGATTCTACCTGGCGTCGCAAGGCTTCATCAAAACCTTTCATGTGTAAGGCCTGTTGAAGGAAAGGCCATTTGACTTTGTCGTACGCCTTCTCGAAATCCACATTGAAAACCACTCCATCGAGAGTAATCTCTTTAAACACAGGGACCCGCCAACTTCCTCAATTCTCCTATTCCTATTGTCCAAAAAAAATCAGTTTTTTCGTCTAGTTTATCTCTCTGTGCAGTAAAGAAAATACCTCAAGTTCCCTCAAAAAAAAAACCCCTCAAGTTCAGGCCAGGATGCAGAGGTCTTTCTTTTTATTTAGCTCAGCACTCTTTGACTAGTCCTCCCGATTTAATTGTGCAGAAATAATCAACCCCTCCCGATTTAATTGTGCAGAAAGAATCAACCAAAGCATCATTTCATTTGCGGTTGAGCGATTGCGATGTGCACGATGAACCAGGTATGCACTTTCCTTCACTGTAACCACTTGATGAAATGAAGTTTTAACTTGAGTAGTATGTCTAGTCAGGTCCAGCAAAGTTCGTGTGAATAAACTAAACAATTCAGTAGTGCTACTCTTATCGGACTAATTCTTCATTTCTTCAGTAGTGGCTCTGGCGTGAGCACAACCAATCAACCAGTATGTAATTTCCACATTCAAAAAAGAAATGCAATTTCCGTCCCATGTGCACAACCAATTTGATTCTGGACTTCAGGAACCTGCTATTGCAACAACAAATAATGCTACTATGGACTAACCTTTCCCCTTGAGTAGCGCGGATTCAAAATAATCTTTTATAAGGAACAATTAATTACTGTCATTTGTATTACTCTTTAAGAATAAAGATAATGAAAAAAGTAAAAAATAAACTTACACACACCTTTGCACTAAAATTGTACTTTTGTAGTATGCAAACAACAATCATATACTAGTGTAATTTTTGCGCATATTGAATAGTATGTATGTGTATACATTTACACTCACTAACATCCAAAAAATACCTACAAAAGAAAAAGTAAAACCAACCAATAAAGAAAAACAAATAACAAAAGAAGAAACACATAAAAACATAAAAACAGAAGAAAAAAATAAAGGGAAAGAGGGCTGGGATGGGTTGGGCGGTACAGATAATGGGCTTCAGCCCTGTAGCAATCAGTTAAAAAAACCAAACCAACTGATACAACAGCCTAGAAAAGAACAGCACGAATCTCAGAGCAAAAATCAATGGGCAAGAAATTGGCTGACCCAAATTCAAAATTCAGGCGACTTACATATAGCTAAAGTGGAAGAAATTAAACAATCCAATCGACATAACAAAATTCCTATCATGTAGTATTTCTTGTGTTGGGCACCGAATAAATTCTGGCTGTGAGTAATCCTAGTCCTACCTGAACGAACATAGTGCGTTTGCGTTCAGTACGCTTCCTTCTTCCTCTTCTGCCATTGTCATGCTAGGTTTCTGCAGTCTGTCTTTGCTGTGAGTGATGCAATTGCCAGATTCGTGTGCCCCGGGCGAAAGCCACAGAGCCATCTCTGGATTGGATGATGACGGTGTTTTGATGCCGTCTCTACCCCTTGAGACTTTGTTTTTAGAGCCACAGATCCGCTGTTGGTAGCTTGATGTCTGGGTTTGAGTGCTTGTTGGGTTGTTTGAGTGTAGGATGGTGGCGGTGGAAGTGATTTGTTGCAGTGACAATTCCCTGGTCATTCTGGTGCTAATGGTTGACCTATCACCTGGGGGCTTGTGGCAGCGGTGAGGTCTCGGAGTTCGGTGCCCTTTGATGATGCCTGAGGTTTGGTAGCCTTGCATAATGTTCTGGTTCTCTCTATTTGTGATGGTGGTCGTGGTATGGCCCAGACGAGATGTAGGACTGTCTCAGTGGAACATTGCCAGTCGGCACGATCTGGGACTCTCTCCATCTTGTCGTGGCCAGGCCGTGGGAAGCCCTTCGATGGTGGCTGCGACCCTCCTAGTTCTTCAAGGCGTCGAGTGATCACAAGGCAGCAGGTGACTTCTTCTCTACGTCTTCTCGGTGACGTATCTCCTTTCGACTGATGCAACAATACTAGTTCCCGCTCTTCTCGGTCTACCTATTGGTGATGAGGGCTAAGCTCTTGGTGTTGGCTGCTTGCCAAAGCTCATTTCAGGTTCTCCTTTGTTCTTCCTTGTACCATCTGGCGTGTGTGTCAAAAAAAAACTCAGTTTTCTCAGTCTAGTATGGATTGTGTCCTGGTTTATATAAAGAAGAAACAAATCGAATCAGCAAAATAAAATCCTCTCCTGATACCGATACTAATGTTTTTTTGGTTTGTGTGAAAACTTGTGGTTGTGCTCCCCTCTGAACAAACATAAGGGGGTTGCATTCAGAACTGAGGATGATCGATGAGATGTGCCAAAAAAGAGTCAATTACATCACAGGTGTCTGAACTTAACGAGGAAAGTCAGTTTGGTGCTAAAATTTATGGCATACATTGAACCGGTGACAAAACTTGGCTTGTGCGTTCATCTACGGTGCTAATCGCGTTTGTATACGCATAGAATGATGACGAGGCTCGCCAACATGGCGTGGGACCCAGTGTCAATGACTGGAAGGCACATGCAAGGGCGTGTGCCTCGGTTTTTTGTGAAACCCCCTGGAATTTTATTTTACTCACAAAAAGACACGCAATTTTTTTCTTGAAAAAACAAATGAAACGTTACTATGGCACTTGGGCCCCTCCAGTCAGGGCGGAAATTGGGACGCAAAATATTACTGCACACAGGATCGAACACACGACCTGTCCCTGTCTGGCTGGCCAGGTCGGCCACCACACCAAGCGGTGCGGATCCAGGACCCAGGCGGGGGGGGGGGGGGGGGGCTGGGCCCTGATGATGAATTACTTCGTTGACTGTAGCAAAGCGCGCACTGTAGCGACATTGTAGAGGAACTGTAGCAGCATGGGCCCTGGGCTTGGCCCAATGCTGGGTCCGCCCCTGACACCAAGTATCACTCCCGGTCCAAAGACGATTTGTATCCTTAATGGATGAATATAAACGTTTTTTTAGGCAATGGACTGAATATAAACGAACACGCACATAAGGCTTAAGTGTGCAGCAGTCACCGCTGCCCATTTGCAGATGTTAGTTTTTCTTCCTTTCCTAGAATTCTGTAAAAATATCTAAATTAATAATAATATTCATACAAATGTTCACCGCAACCCATCTCGTTTATGGTCGATGTAGGGGCTGTTGTGCCTAGTTAAACTGATATATGGTGTCGCCAGGTTTTTCGTCCTGCAGTGGGTAATCTCGATGGCGAGTGCTCACAGTGGGTTTCCCGACGATGCTCGAACCCGCTCCCTCCTCTCCTATCTCTTTCTCTGGACTGATGTATTTCCATTATGTCACAGTAATGGAAAGGGGTTATGCCCGGTTTAAAAAAATATTTGCAATTATAAAAATTGTTCTTATTTAAAAGAATGTTCATTTTATTCGAAAAACATTCACATGTTATCTAAAAACATATAACTGAAACAATATTTATGAATTATAATAAATGTCTTTAAGTATAAAATTATTATTAATGTATTCAAAATATATTCATTTATTTTTAGGCTATATTAATGTGTTCACCAGAAATATTCGTGTATTCTCTTTACGAGACATATTATTATTTATAATAATGTTCACGTAATTTAAAGAAAAATCTAAAATTAAAATAATAAATATGATTTTTGTTAGTATTTACGAACTAAAAAATATCATGTGAAAAATGGTCCGCGGCTGCTGCTGCCCATTTAAGCCCGATTTTCGTGCTCGTATATGGTAATTAAGTTTGTCTATCCCAGTTAGACATGAAGCCAAACTTGGAGGGCTGGCTAGCATGGACCGCATTTTAGGTTAAGGTCGCCGGTATGTGGCGTGCCTCCTCAGCATCATTTGCGTATATAAACGTGATTTGCATCGTAGATGCACATTGAAGACAAGTTTTGTCACCGGTTCAATGTATGCCGCAAGTTTTAGCACCAAACTGACTTTTCTCGCCAACTTCAGACACCTATGGTGTTATTGACTCGCCAAAAAATTTAGTTAGTCTGTCTGAAAAAAGTCTGAACCCAGTGCAGCCAGTGTAGCGCAGCAAGTGGAAACATCGAGCTTTGCTCTGTGTTTCTAACTTTCAAGCTACTACAAACATATACCTCAGGTCCAGGGATGCAGAAACTTCTTGCTCTCTAGTTCAGCACTCGAGTAGTCAAAAAAAAAATGTTACATCAACTCGCTGCTCATGATCAAACATCAGCCAAAAGGTGATATTTTTTTGGCGGGGAACATCATTGCAGATACTCATCACTTGAAATAGTTGACCAAACCTGCCGCTTTGGTCCAAAAGGTTGTGTTATTAAGGGGAAATTTCATATCACGTAGTATCTCGCCTTGATCAAGTCTGCAGGTGCAGGTATGATCCTACCTCCGCATATGAAGCTGAGATTCTAGCATGCATGGATTGCACTTGTGTATTCCATGACAGAGTAAGAGTAAATTGTTGCTGTCGAGGAATACAACTTAGGTCCTACTGCCGTATGAGGACCGTAATGTGTCTTTGTTTGATTAATACGGAGCAATATAGTACTTCATTTTGCAGCCAAAAAAATAACAAAAAGACTTGACTTCTGACTTACTGATGAGCACACCAACGACGACCTGGTTGTGATCGATGACTTGGAATTCCAATGCCCAGACATCAAGGCCGGGTTGTTTTCTGCGTTGATTCCTCCAGAGTGCCTTGCCGTATAGGAGAAGAAAAAAGATGCTATGCTGCAGCAAGTGAGTGAAAGCAATTAATGTGAAGGATGCACATCATCAATTTTTTTTTTCGGTAGTGGTAACTTGTAGTCCTTTCAAATTACATTTTCTAGGGGAAGTCCTTCCAAATTTTACTGATTCGTGCTACCTATGTGTCCTTTGGTTCAGGTCAGTACAGCAAATTTGGGCCTCATGTGACCCGTCCCCGAGTCATACATGAAGGTGTTCGTCTTTATTGGTCACATTGATTCAGGTTGGTTGTCTTCCTAGCACCTTTTCGGTACAACTAGTTCTCCCCACCCGCAAAAAAAAAAAAATAGACACAATTATTTTCGGAAAGAATATATTTACATGTTTCCAGCAAACTATATTTTTATTGAAAATATTGTCAAGTTCATATAATTAAATGAAAAATAAGTTGTTTAGGTCAACCCTTTAGTCTCATTGTGTCACAATAAATATTTTAATACCACGAGTGGGAAAAAAAGTTCAGATAGAAATATTTTATTTTCCCCTAAAAAATATATTTCATTGAGAAAAATGGTTAAGTTCTTGCAAATTAATTGCAAATAAGTTCTTTAGGTCAACCATTTGGAGTCCCATTGTGTCATAATAAATATTTTATTACCACAATGGATAAAAATGTTCACATAGAAATTTTTTATTTTCCCTAAAATTTTGAGAATATATACATTACTGAAAATAATTGTATTCACATATGGAAAATGTTCTACCCAATCTACGAAATGTTCATATATTTGCAAAGATATCTAACACATACTCCCTCCGTCCCATGTTGATTGTCTTTGAAATGGATATATCTAGATCTATATTATTGCTAGATATATACGTTTGATCGGATGCTGGAGGAAGAAGACTTCGGCACCCCAAGGATATGAATGTAATGTTATTTTCTGTTTAAGTGTTTGTAAGGACCTGTGATGCTTAATATATGGCTTCAAACCCTTTTGAAAAAGAAAAGAAATCGTCCATACGTTTTAGGAAAATATTTGTACAAGAGGGTTGTTGGTGGTTGGATGTTAGAAGTTGGGGTAGGCAAGTAGGCACAGCGAGATAGTGAATCTAATGGATGGCGCCTATATAAAGCTAGCCAGCCCACAACCCATCAGTATACTACACCCACGGCAAGTTTTTTTTTGAACCAAAGACCGTAGAACAATCGTTCTACGATAAATTTCATTCAAAAATAAGCAAAGTTCTGTACAACAAAGTAAAGAAAATACAACATCCCGCCATCTAACCAATACCAGCTCTAGGAAAGTCCATGAGAAATTAAGTTAGATTTGTTGGAAATATGCCCTAGAGGCAATAATAAATTGGTTATTATTATATTTCCTTGTTCATGATAATCGTTTATTGTCCATGCTAGAATTGTATTGATAGGAAACTCAGATACATGTGTGGATACATAGACAACACCATGTCCCTAGTAAGCCTCTAGTTGACTAGCTCGTTGATCAATAGATGGTTACGGTTTCCTGACCATGGACATTGGATGTCGTTGATAACAGGATCACATCATTAGGAGAATGATGTGATGGACAAGACCCAATCCTAAGCATAGCATAAAAGACCGTGTAGTTCGTTTGCTAGAGCTTTTCCAATGTCAAGTATCATTTCCTTAGACCATGAGATCGTGCAACTCCCGGATACTGTAGGAGTGCTTTGGGTGTACCAAACGTCACAACGTAACTGGGTGACTATAAAGGTTCACTACGGGTATCTCCGAAAGTGTCTGTTGGGTTGGCACGGATCAAGACTGGGATTTGTCACTCCGTATGACGGAGAGGTATCTCTGGGCCCACTCGGTAATGCATCATCATAATAAGCTCAATGTGACTAAGGAGTTAGCCACGGGATCATGCATTACGGTACGAGTAAAGTGACTTGCCGGTAACGAGATTGAACAAGGTATTGGGATACCGACGATCGAATCTCGGGCAAGTAACATACCGATTGACAAAGGGAATTGTATACGGGATTGATTGAATCCTCGACATCGTGGTTCATCCGATGAGATCATCGTGGAACATGTGGGAGCTAACATGGGTATCTAGATCCCGCTGTTGGTTATTGACCGGAGAGGCGTCTCGGTCATGTCTGCATGTCTCCCGAACCCGTAGGGTCTACACACTTAAGGTTCGGTGACGCTAGGGTTGTAGAGATATTAGTATGCGGAAACCCAAAAGTTGTTCGGAGTCCCGGATGAGATCCCGGACGTCACGAGGAGTTCCGGAGTGGTCCGGAGGTGAAGAATTATATATAGGAAGTCAAGTTTCGGCCACCGGGAAAGTTTCGGGGGTCACCTGTATTGTACCGGGACCACCGGAAGGGTCCCGGGGGTCCACCGGGTGGGGCCACCTATCCGGGAGGGCCCCATGGGCTGAAGTGGGAAGGGAACCAGCCCTTAGTGGGCTGGGGCGCCCCCCATGGGCCTCCCCCCTGCGCTTAGGGTTGGAAACCCTAGGGTGGGGGGGGGGGGGCCACTTGCCTTGGGGGGTAAGTTTCCCCCTGGCCGCCGCCCCCCCCTTGCAGATGGGATCCAGGCCGGCGCCCCCCTCCCAGGGGGCCTATATATAGTGGGGGAAGGGAGGGCAGCAGGATGACAGCCCGTGGCGCCTCCCTCTCCCCCTGCAACACCTCTCCCTCTCGCAGAAGCTTGGCGAAGCCCTGCCGAGACCCCGCTACTTCCACCACCACGCCGTCGTGCTGCTGGATCTCCATCAACCTCTCCTTCCCCCTTGCTGGATCAAGAAGGAGGAGACGTCGCTGCTCCGTACGTGTGTTGAACGTGGAGGTGCCGTCCGTTCGACACTCGGTCATCGGTGATTTGGATCACGACGAGTACGACTCCATCAACCCCGTTCATTGGAACGCTTCCGCTCGAGATCTACAAGGGTATGTAGATGCACTCCTTTCCCCTCGTTGCTAGTATACTCCATAGATGGATCTTGGTGATGCGTAGAAATTTTTTAAATTCTGCTACGATCCCCAACAAGATTATCTGTAATCCATCCTCTGAAAGCCTCTCTGTGTTTCTCTTTGGTTCTGAGAAGTAACAACTTGAGATCATCTCTGAGAAGATTTCTCCATGCTTGAACTGATGGATTTTGAGCTTTGAAAATTTTAGAGTTTCTCTGCATCCAAATGTGCTAGCAACCCATGGTGCTGATGCTCATTGCGAACTGCTTGGGTAAATGGATTAATAACAAATTTATTTCATCGAAACACATTGATGCCTCTGACTTTGGAAGGCACAATTGAATCCCAGCATTGCAGAGCAAAAGGGCAGTCCCAGAGGAGATGAAGGCTGGTTTCCTCACAAGAACAGTTACAAAGTTCACAATTGTAGCTTGGCAAATGGAAATGCTTTCTAGAGAGAAGATTTCTGACATTTACTCTGTCATGCAATAGCAGCCATAGAAAAATCTTATATCTTAACATAGCAGCACTTTTCCAAATACTCTTAAACAGTGGAGGGCTACCTCTTTTCCTTGCAAATGACCATACATTTGGATAGCAGAGAATCCATCATTCTGCTTGTTCCATGGGAAGCACCATTTGTCTAGTGAATTATTCAGATGGGTAGCTTGCAAGATGGCTGAGAGTTCTTGAAATTGCTGGTGTGCTTGAATGGATAGTGGAGTAAAAAAATGTTCAGATACCTCCTCCAAGCCTTTGATTTTCTGAACTGAAATTTGCTCATGTCTGCTGAAAGAGAACAGCCGTGGGAATCTGTCTTTCAATATGCCCTGATTCCAGTTGTCAATCCAAAATCTAACAGTGTTCCCAGATCCTAGCTTGGGGACAGCAGCCTGTCTAAACTCAGGCACTAACTTTAGAATACTTTTCCACCAAAAAGATCCTTGTGGGTTAGTGGAAAGCATTCTGTCTGGATAATAAGCCTGCCAAATCAATTTGACCCAAGGAATATCCTGTTGATTTAAGAATTTATGGACATGTTTCACAAGTAAACATTTGTTGTGACTGGCAATATCCAAAACTCCAAGACCTCCTTTTTCTTTGGGCTGGCAAACTTTGTCCCAAGCAATCAAGGCAGTGCCTCTGTCTTCCATTCCATATTTCCTCCAAAAGAAATGCTTGAGATATTTTTTAATCTGCTCCATGACACCAGAGGGCAGTGCTAGTGTACACATGAAGAAAATGGGCAAGTTGTAAAACACAGACTTAACCAGGACCAGCTTGTCCCCATATGATAAGAGGGAGGAACAACCAGCAAGCCTTCTTTCAATTCTTTGCATAATGGGCATAAAATCCTCAATCTTTGGTTTGGAGAGACAGAGAGTTAAACCCAAATATGTGAAGAGGAGAGAGCCAACTTTGCAACCCATAATGTTAGCCAATTCCAGCATTCTATCATTTGTAGTGTTGATGGGAACAATTACTGATTTTTCATAATTAACCCTCAGGCCAGTGAATGTGCTGAAGTACATGAGCAAGTTTTTGAGCTGGTGTAATTGAGCAGCACTAGCATGCATGACAAGGACTGTATCATCTGCATACTGAATTATAGGAAAATCCTGATCAATATTAGCATGCAGAGGAGCAGAGATCAGATCATTCTTCATTGCTTCATTAAGAATTGTTTGGAGCAGATCAACAGCTATGACAAACAGTAAAGGTGAGAGAGGATCACCTTGTCTGACCCCTCTTTTACAGAGGAACTGTTTTCCAGGTACACCATTTAGCAGCACTAAAGATAGCCCAGAAGAGAAAATCATATCCATCCACATAATGCACCTAGGTCCAAAGCCCCTAGCAATGAGAAGTTTCTTGATAGCTTCATGCTCAATCATATCAAAAGCTTTCTCAAAGTCCAATTTCAGAATAATTAAATCATGTCCTGATTGATGACATTGGTGAATGAATTCATATGACCAGGCCAAACAATTCTGAATTGATCTCTTCTTAAGAAATCCATATTGATTCTGATGAACCAACTGTAGGATGACAGTCTGCAGTCTATTAGCCAGAAGTTTTGTGATGATTTTGATGGAGCAGTTGAGCAAAGAGATTGGTCTGAAATCATTAGCATGCACAGGAGCTTCCTTTTTTGGCAACAGAGTAATAAAAGAAGAGTTGATGCTTTGCAAGTTTAAATTGCCATTATAAAAATCTTCAATCAGCTTGTAGAAATCACCCACGGCAAGTGAATTGAAAGGCCAGCAAATAAGCATAGGCAGAAGCTTAGCAATGGCCATCACCAAGCTTGCGGTCGTTGCCATGCTTGTGATACTACTGCATGTGTCCATGTTATGCGCCGTGGCACAGCACCACGGCGTGATGACGCTGAACGGGTTCGAGAAAGGCCAGGAAGGCGGGGTGCCGTCGGAGTGCGACGGCAAGTACCACAGCAACAAGGAAATGATCGTGGCGCTGTCCACCCGCTGGTACGGGGGCGGCCGCCGGTGCCTGAAGATGATCCGCATCACCAGCGAGCAGAATGGGCGCGCCGCGCAGGCCAAGGTGGTGGACAAGTGCGACTCCAGCAACGGATGCAAGGACAGCATCGTGGACGCCTCCGCCGCCTTGTGGAAGGCGCTCGGCCTCAACACCGACATCGGCGAGGTCCCCGTCACCTGGACTGACACCTGAAACTATGCATCGATCCACCGGTAAGCAGCGGCGGGCGACCGCAAAGACGGCAGTGCTAATCGGTGCAGTCATGTCGAGTACGTATATACGCATATGGCAGAATAAACTACCCGTATGGATAGCAGTGCGGGTTTACGGAGTAAGTATCTTGTAATTTAACTAGTCGGTGTTTTCTGTTGTGCAATAACCCGACCTAGGCTATGCTGGAGTATTGTACTACTCTCGTACTGTATTACGGAAGAAGAAATGCTAGCTCTTCAGCAGTCTTCACTAAATATCTCTATCTGAGTTCATCTTTTGTGCTTGTGTACATTTTCTAGATCGTCCACTGGTGTAGAATCGTCCTATGCGAACGGTTAAAAACCCTTTTCCTGACACAGTTTTGAACCGCTGCATTGTGAAGGTGTGCGATAGGAAGGTTCATCGCTCACGACATGGATTAATAGTTTGCGATAGCTCCTTTGATCACGTCTGTGATTGGGATTTCGGAGAGCTATCACAAACAATTAGGCAGAAGAGGTCGTGTGAGATAGGGTGATCTATCACATACGCCTTTCCTGCTGAAAACGTTTTGTGGCCTGGCAGTATATCATAAACGTTTTTCTAGGAGGACATTGTTTGTGGTGATTCATTGATCCCAAATGCTCATTTTGTAGCAATTGTGTGTTGCTAGTGGTCATCGCCCACTGTACTTAATATGTAACTGTGTGCAATGCAATGACCCAATTAACATGTTTATTAGCCTATTATTATTAATCCTTCTAACAGGCAAATCCACATTTTATATCGAACAAATGTTCACCATGATTTCTTATCGGAGACACGATATATTTCATATCCATGTACTAGCCGCTAGGATTTTATAATTGACATCACGGTACATTATATAACTAGCTAGTTCACCATAACAAAATACACTACATAGCTAGTTCACCTTAGCCAGGTGCTCCTCCAGGATTTGGGGGCCAGCGCGCATGACAATCATGGCGACCTCATTCGGCCGTGCGGCCACAATCTGCTTCTACGCGGCCAAATGATTCTTGGGCTCCCGGCCATGCAGCGTGGACCATATTGACGTCTGGCGAGGGTTTGGAGGATCGGTTGATGATTTAGATGACATGTGTCACACCGGCAGTTAGACCATGTAGGATGGAGAAGGAGAAGGAGAAGGAGGAGGATGACGAGGAATGAATTACCTGACTAGATCAACGAGGCAAGCATGGAGAGGGGCTTTGCTGGCAAGGAGGTCCCGCATCAAGAAGGGTATGAGCTTGAAAAGGGGGAAGGAAACGTGTGAAATGTGGCTTTTGGTTGGAGAGAAAAAGGGGAAAAGGTAGATGTTGGCACGGCTCACGAAACATTTCTTCTGAACAATGTGTCATGAGACACAATTTCTTCTGAACAATTATGTGTGAAAGCTTCTCATCGCAAACGATTCTCATTCTTTGCCCGTGTGCGATGATTTAGAACATACAAATTTTGGCATGAATTTTCCTAGTTATAGTGATCATCCACATCATCACATAATTTAATGATAGTTGCTAATTTGAGTAAACAAAAGAGTCAACAAGATGGCTCATACTTACTTCATCAAGCAAGTTAACTAATTAAACAAAGTTACAAGAACTAAACATAGCTCTAAGAAAAGACATGCGCTCTACCAAAGACTACCAGTACATATAATTTAACAAAGCCACCGGCGCACCATCCTGTGCATCGCAGTTGACCGATGAGATGTTGATGACTTGTCCGGACATCATGTCTGAGGGGGAACACTCCGTGTCCCCTAGGCTGAGCTCGTTGTTGTCGTCATAATCATCGAGCACTACATCGTCGTAATGCTCGAAGTGGTGGCGGCGCCAGAGCTTGCGCTGGTACTCCACCGTTGAATACTCGATAGACCACCGCATCTCTTTCTCCGCCTGACGCCCTGACCAATGCCCTGAGGATGCTGCTGCTTTTGTTATGAAAAGCCCTACCTTCACATGTTCTTCAGATGGATGGATGAATTGCACCTGTCTAGCAGAGTTAGTCCAGCTAGTTTAGACTCATACGTGCCGGTTAGGGCAACTCTAATTCATCCTCAACCATTACAAGCAATGCAGACTTTCACCCGGATCCGATCCAATCCGATCATAGGAGAAGCTGCCTGTTTTAATTGTTCCTATTTGTTCAAAGTAATCCTAACTGACTCTGCTCAAGGGCAGGCAAAACCAACACACAATAGTCTGAACTCTCAACCCTACTTGCTTCTCTGCTGCTCCACAGTGCACTAGTTCCTTGTACCATGTAAGAACTTGTGCAGCTTTTCATAGCTGGCAGCCTCAAGTCTGAAGCCAGCTCTGTTGCAGTTTGTTATCGATAGATAATTACTACTACTCGGTCCAACAATATAAGACGTTTTTGCAAACTATGTCAGCTTGCAAAAACGTCTTATATTATGGGATGGAGGGAGTACAAGGCAAGAAGATATTTACAAACCAATCTCTTCCCCGAAACCCAACTATAAGTAAATACATAAATATCTTGACAAAAATGCAGCACTCTGCTGGTGAAAAACAAATAGTACTGTTTCTTTGGAGCAGGTGAGCAATTCAGTCTGCTGCATCAGTGACGGCTAAAATGCCGTGATTAACTATTCAAACTATATATTCCGCATCGTGGACGGGCAACAGATGCAGTGCTCATGCATGAATGCAATGTAATTAAACATAATATATCCTAGAGTTTATGATATGATGCTAAAGCTCATAGGCCAGCAGCTTTTTATTCTAGCGACCATCAGAACAGAAAACTCCGTGCACACTGCAATGAATCCCTTTTGAAACAATCTATCCATCCTGGAAAACAAGTGCAGCTTGTTGTTAGCTTGGTTGCAGTTTGTCTCTGAACTTAAACCTGTTAGTTAATCCATAAATCTCACAAGGCAATAATTCCTTACTAATATTTGTTGCAATCATCATACCATAAAATTAAGTCTGAGCCCTGCACACTGCTTAAACTTAAAAGCAACCTAAAAGGGCCATCTTTGTTTGCTATGCCGCAATCTGGAAAGCCAAAAGAAGAAGCTGAAAATCAAACTGTTTCCTGAGTTCTGAAGCCTTTTTTTTACTGAAACTCAAACCGAACTGTTCCCTTAATTCAGAAGGCTGTTACTGCATCTGTACTGTAGTGATGCACATAATAAAGTAGGAGTAGTACTTAACCCACCCAAGCTATGAATGAAATCAGTCACCATATCTATTATCATGAGATGGAAGGCATGAACCACTCCGGTGGCGGCCAGCTCCGGTGCCGCCCAAGGCCCTCCACCTTCTCCAGGCTGCCATCCTTGAGGCTGAACGCCCGGACGGCATTGTAGTAGTGGCCGCAGGCATCCTTGTATGCGCACGGATCATCCTCGGTGTAGTAGACGCAGCCGGCATGTCAGCGCACGACCTGCCCTGACAGCCAAGACCTAGGGGGCTGCCACGGCAGCGAGCCATGTCACCAACGACGGCCTGGCGGCAAGGCGAATCAGCAGCAGGCCCAAGAGGATAGCGCAGCCCAACAGGAGATTCATCGGGCCGGAATGGGACCGCTGAGCCCATGTCGCACCGGCGCCTACTTACCCCTCACGCGCAAAGGAAGAAACGAACGGCGGCTCTCCCCTCCTCTGCTTTCCCCACCTACCTTCCTTCTTTCCCAAGAACAACGAGAAGCTGAGTGTAATTCGAATTGAGCCTTGTAGCTGTAATAGATCGACCTGGTACCTAACATCCTGGTATCAGAGACCTCACACCACCTGATCCGCTGCAAATCCACCCTGGAAACCCGTCCCCGCGTCCACGCGCGGCAGGTCCTTCTCGCCGCCATGGATCCGGCGCTCAAGGAATATCTCGACAAGCTTCACCAAGATGTGAAGAACGACTCCGCCACCGTCCTCAAGCAGCTCCAGGCGCAGACGTCCCAGATCTAGAGGCCCGCTTCACCAAGCTGGAGACCACGGTCGCCTCGCTTCAAGCGGCCACGCCGCACTCGTCGAGTGGAGCGGCGCCCCTGCTTCCAACTCCGCCGCCGCTCTCCGCCGCGCGAGGAAGCCTCCACGGGCCCAGTGGCCACGGCGATGTCAATCTTACCGGGGGGCAGCCACCGGTGACCTTGGAGTCACCGGGGGTACTCCCGGTCACGGGTACGCCTTCCCTTCCACTCGTTCCCTCCTATCCACCTCCCCTGTCGTCCTCTGTTCTCGCCACCATGGGACAGCCACCACCGCCCGTGAATTTTCCCTTATTCACCAGCGAGAACCCACAACTCTGGAAAACTCTCTGCGAGCAGTATTTCCAGATGTTTTCAATTCCAGACTCCTATCGCGTACCAATGGAAACTCTCAATTTCTCCGGTCCGGCAGGGATCTGGCTGCAATCCGTTCAGAAAAAATTAGTTGGCCTGGACTGGGAGGCCTTTGCCTCTCTTCTCTGTACACGTTTCGGGCGTGATAAACACCAGATGCTTATCCGTCAGTTCTACGCCATTAAACAAACCACCTTTGTTGCTGATTTTATCGAGCGATTTGAATCTCTGATGAATCATTTGATTTCATACTCGGAATCTACTCACCTTTATTTTTTCCTAACACGTTTTGTTGAGGGACTGCGACCGGACATCTGTGCCGTGGTGCTCATACAGCGCCCACCAGACCTGGACACGGCGTGCTCTCTGGCCCTACTTCAGGAGGAAGTGGCCGACGGAGAGCCATGCTACGGGCGTTTTCCGCATGTTAACCGCGGCCAAGGCCAAGCTTCCAGGACGGCGTCACCACCATTCCTTGGGCGACCTGCCACGCCTACAGCCAATTCTGAAGATAGGCGCGGTACTGACGCCGCCCGAGCTACATCCGAAGTCAGCAAAGTGGCCGCACTCTGCGCATTCCGGCGCGCTAAGGGGCTTTGTTTCAAGTGCGGCGAGAAATGGGGCAAAGACCATGTGTGTCCGCCTACAGTTCAGATGCACATTGTAGATGAACTGCTCGCTATGTTCAGTATCGACGAAGCCTCATCAGAATCACCACCAGACTCGCCAATCTCTGACGAAGAAAATTTATGCACTCTGTCCTGGCAAGCTGAAGACGGTACATCAGCCCCTGGTGTTCTGCAGCTCCAGGCCTGGGTACAAGGGCATGAAGTTCTGCTCCTGGTTGATTCGGGCAGTTCCACCTCTTTTGTGGACAGCTCTTTCGCGTCCAAGCTCTCGGGTACCACTCTGTTGGCACGGCCGTGCCGTGTGCGCGTTGCCGATGGCGCCACTATTCCCTGCACTCACTATATCCCTGACTGCTCCTGGATCGCGCATGAGCACGAGTTCAAGATTGATTTCAAGCTTATCAAGCTCGGTTCATATGACGCAATATTGGGGATGGATTCGTTACGCAAGCACAACCCTATGAATATTGACTGGATCGAGCAACACCTGACAGTCACAACACCAAGCGGCCAACTAAAGATGTCAGCGGTTTCATCTGATCAGACACAATGTTCCTTGATCTCTGCCCTTGAACTGCTCAAAGCTTGCAAACAAGGCTCTGTCGCTCATGTTATTCACCTCAATTCTCTGGATGGGAGCAGCACAACTGACGCACCAATCCCAACTGAGGTCCTGCGCCTGCTAGAACAATTCACGGATGTCTTTGAAGACCCACGCAGCCTCCCACCACGACGCGAGTGCGACCACAGGATCCCTCTGATGGCGGGGGCTCAACCAGTCAACTTACGGCCGTACAGATACAAACCGGAACTCAAAACAGAGATCGAGCGACAAGTTCAAGAACTCCTCGACGCCGGCGTGATCCAAAAAAGTTCAAGTCCTTTTTCCTCACCAGCCTTGCTCGTCAAGAAAAAAGACGGCTCCTGGCGCCTCTGCGTGGATTACTGACGCCTCAATTCTATGACAGTAGTCAGCAAGTACCCAGTGCCTATCATTGATGAGCTCTTGGACGAGCTTTCGGGCGCCAAGTGGTTCTCTAAACTCGATCTGCCCGCCGGTTTCCATCAGATACGCATGGCAGAAGGAGAAGAATACAAGACGGCTTTCCAGACTCACTCAGGGCATTGGGAATTTCGTGTCATGCCGTTCGGTGTTGCTGGAGGACCGTCGACCTTCAATGGTGCCATCCACACCACCCTCCGTCCGGTGAACGGCGTCTGCGTCATCTCTTTCTTCGACGACATCCTCATATTCAGCAAGACTTTGACAGATCACATACAACACCTCAGGCAAGTTTTGCAACTACTTCGAGACGATCACTGGCAAGTAAAGCAGTCCAAGTGTTCGTTTGCCCAAAACCAGATTGCATACCTCGGCCATGTCATTAATGAGCACGGTGTTTCTACCGATCCCGGAAAAATTCTGACAGTTCAGGAATGGCCGACCCCCACCTGCGTTAAGGAGGTGCGTGGGTTTCTCGGCCTCGCTGGCTATTATCACAAGTTCGTCCAACATTTTGGAATCATTGCCCGACCGCTTTTCAAACTCCTCAAAAAGCACCAGCAGTTTGTTTGGACAAGTGACACACAACAAGCTTTTGATACTCTGAAACTGAAACTAGTCTCAGCACCAGTCTTACAATTGCCTGATTTTACCAAGAAATTCACCATTGACACGGACGCGTGTGCCTATGGAGTGGGAGCAGTTCTCCAACAAGAAGGGCACCCCATTGCTTACATGAGCAAGCCTCTGGGCCCCAAGAACAGAGGCCTGTCCACTTACGAGAAAGAATGCATGGCAATTCTGATGGCAATTGAACAGTGGCGTCCTTACCTCCAGACGGGCGAGTTCGTTATCCGCACGGATCAACGCAACCTCGTACACCTAGACGATCAACACTTGTCCACTCCCTGGCAACAAAAGGCGTTCACCAAACTGCTTGGGCTCAGATACAAGATCTGCTACCGACCGGGGGCGACAAACTCAGCAACTGATGCGTTGTCGCGTCGCACACCGGACGCCTCCATCACAGCCATTTCAGTTTGCAAGCCTGCCTGGCTGGACGATATTGTGGCCAGCTACAAGACAAACACTCAAGTGCAGCATATCATCAGTGATCTGGACAGGCGACCAGATCCCAAGAAGCGCTTTCAGATGCGCGATGGGCTGATATACTTTAGGGACAGAATCTGGCTTGGGGGCTCTCCTTCTCTGCAACAGCGAATGCTCCGTGCCTTCCATGACAGTACAATGGGAGGCCACTCTGGCGTGCCCATGACCTACAGACGCCTCCGCCGGCTATTCGCCTGGCCCAAAATGAAAGAGCATATCAAACAATACGTGCAATCGTGCTCTGTTTGCCAGCAAGCCAAGCCGGAGCGTGTTCGCTACCCCGGCCTGCTTGAACCTCTTCCAGTCCCAGATGGTGCGTGGAAGGTGGTCACCATGGACTTCATTGACGGCCTACCCTCTTCGGGCAAGTTCAACTGCATTCTTGTTGTGGTCGACAAGTTTACTCGCTACGGCCACTTCCTAGCTCTCAGCCACCCGTTCACGGCAGCTAAAGTGGCTCATTCTTACCTGGAGAACATCTACAAGCTGCACGGCCTTCCTGAAGCGATAGTCTCTGACAGAGACCCTGTGTTCCCCAGCAGCTTTTGGCGTGAGCTGTTCAAGACTATTGGCACCGAGCTCAACATGAGCACACCATATCACCCGCAAACAGACGGGCAAACAGAGCGCGTTAATCAGTGCCTGGAGATTTACCTCAGATGCTTCACCCACGCCAACCCGAACAAGTGGCACCGCTACTTGGCTCTTGCAGAATTTTGGTATAACTCCAGTTTTCACTCTGCTCTCAATACTTCACCTTTTGCAGCCCTCTATGGACATGAGCCACGACATTGGGGAATCGAGGCCGCCTCCACTTGCAAGCTGCCGCAGCTCAAAGAATGGCTCGAAGAGCGCAAGCACATGCAACAAGTCCTAGCGAAGCACCTGCATCGGGCACGTAATATCATGAAGAGCCAAGCTGACAAGAAACGCTCCGATCGCTCCTTCGTCGTCGGGGACTCTGTCTTCGTCAAGCTGCAACCATATGTGCAGACAACGGTCGCCCGCCGCTCCAACCACAAGCTCTCCTTCCGCTACTTCGGGCCCTACAAGATCGTCCGCATGGTCAACCCCGTCGCATACGAGCTCGAGCTGCCAACGGCGCCAAGGTGCACCCCGTCTTCCACGTGTCGTAGCTACGCCGAGCCTTGTCCCCTGCTACTCCGATCGAGACGACGCTGCCAACCCCAACTGAAGATCCTCTGACTCCAGTCGAGATCATCAACACAAGATGGCGCCACACCCCGCAAGGGCGACGCGAACAAGTGCTCGTGCGCTGGTTTGATCCCTCCGTCCTCGACGCCACCTGGGAAGACGCCAAGACGATGCAAGACCGCTATCCCTCTCTACTGGCTTGGGGTCAAGCCAGCTCTCAAGGAGGAAGGGATGTCAGCGCACGACCTGCCCTGACAGCCAAGACCCAGGGGGCTGCCACGGCAGCGAGCCATGTCACCAACGACGGCCTGGCGGCAAGGCGAATCAGCAGCAGGCCCAAGAGGATAGCGCAGCCCAACAGGAGATTCATCGGGCCGGAATGGGACCGCTGAGCCCATGTCGCACCGGCGCCTACTTACCCCTCACGCGCAAAGGAAGACGCATCCAGAAGGATCATAACGAACAGCGGCTCTCCCCTCCTCTGCTTTCCCCACCTACCTTCCTTCTTTCCCAAGAACAACGAGAAGCTGAGTGTAATTCGAATTGAGCCTTGTAGCTGTAATAGATCGACCTGGTACCTAACACGGCAGTGGCAGAGCTAGCAGAAGATCTCAGGGGGGCCAAACAAGAAATACACATCTTTGGGGGGGGGCAAATTGCTAAACTCTCCTTAATTTAACCCTCCAAAAAAATTCCTTCAGTAATTAGGCCAGGGCTGGGGGTGCAGTGGCCACCCCAGGACTGCATGTAGCTCCGCCACTGGCAGCCAGGCCAGAGCTCTGGGTGCTTCCTCGTGGACACGCAGAGGGAACCCTTCGCCCTAACAAACAGAGTGGCTTCGGCCGATGTCGTCCGTCTCCTTCCACCCTTCCTTGCCCGCGTTGAGGACCTGCACCATGAAGTAGTAGGTCCGTGTACCCCAGCGCTCCTTGAACTCCATGAGCACGACCATCAGCCGCCCGCCTGGTGCCGCTACCAAGTACTTGCGGTGGTGCGGGTGGGCCGGCAACTGCAGGTTTGGCGCGATGCCCACCGCACTTGTGAACACGCCGGGTGCATCGGCATCACAATCTTCCCACGCCTCCACTTCGCCGGAGTATGTGATTGAGTAAACCTGCCCTTGTGGTAGACTGTTGACGTATAATGTGTTGCCTAGTCTCTTCCATCAGATCGGTCTTTTGGTTGCATTGGCTAGAGCGTGCACTTCTACATGGTATCGGAGCCAAGAGGTCTTGAGTTCAAGACCCTGCTGGCGCAATTAAATTGCAGCCCACTTTCGGTCCACGTTTAGGCCTGAGGGAGCCACACGTGAGGGAGAGTGTTGACGTATAATGTGCTGCCTAGTCTCTTCCATCAGATCGGTCTTTTGGTTGCATTGGCTACAGCGTGCACTTCTACAGGCATCCTCGACGCCGTTGTGCAAGTGGCGTGGAAGCCTCCACGTATCGGCCTCCCCCGTGGCACCATGATTAGCATGGCGATGGCGGCGGTGTCGGAGAGGACAACCTTGTGGTAGAGCGAGCGTTGCATCTGGTCGGCTCTCAACGTCATGGTGCCGTGAGGGTACGGCGGCGGCCCCCTGAGGAACCACATCACGTCGAAGGTGAAGTGGCTGCGCCCGTAGTGGACGTCGAGGCAGGGGATGGTGTAGATGGCCGGGAGCACGCGCCGCTCGCCCGTGACCGGGTTGACGAGGCGCAGCCGGGCCCGGTCGTCGGCGGTGATCAGCCACCCGCAGGAGGATGAGGATCCCAGAACGGAGTGGCCGCGATCCAGGGCACGCGCGGCAGCGGCGCGGCGGTCGGCGAGGGAGAAGAGCTCCGGGGCGTCACCGCCTCGCCGGCCAGGACGAGACACGGCGCCTCCGGCCTAAACGCGTCGCGAGAGGTGCGGAAGGCCGCGGCGAAGGCCAGGCGGTCGACGAGGTTCATCCGGCCGTGGATGCTGGATAGCATATCTGGCGGGAGGCCGGCGGCGCCGGCGACGACCGACTTTGCTCGATTTCGCCGCATCGGAATGAGAAGGATGGATCGGGGGATCGCGATCGAGATCTAGGTGTCCGGATTGGAGATCAACGGTTCAAAAGTACCGACCTAGCTCCACCTTCCGCGTCTCCGAATCTCTATCGGGTGAGAAACTGCAAAAGACAAAACATGCCCAAGCTAAACAAACTTCAAAAGGTTTTGGAGTTGAAAACCCATGAGCACAACAAGCGTCTGACTTTTCAAATTAATAACAGAAATGGTAGCTGGCGAATGTTCGCCAGGAACAAGTGGCATTTCGAACGGTTTTGATGGCATTTTTAGTTATATGTGGGATGACGGTTTATGCCAGAAAATGCCAGGTCACTCTAAAGAAATGGTCATCCCACACACAACTAAAAATGCAATGAAAATGTTCACAAATGCGACTTCCTGGTGAATGTTCGCCAGATAAGAGGGTCCATTAATAAAGCCCTGAACTACGTAAGCACAATCACAGATAAATATGGCATACGATGCACTATAAATTTGTTTATTGTTGGCATGGATGGTATAGTTCTTTGGGCGTCGCTTGTGCCACCTCCGTGTCCTTCCTCTTCTTAGATGTAGTCACAGCTAAAAAAAGATGGACCATTTGAAGATGTAGTCAGCGGTATGACGAGGAATAAAACCTTCGACAGCAAGCTTGTTAGGGCATGGCCAATGCATAGCCCTAGGAGATGCCCCGGAGGCCATGTATGATCGGATATCAGAAAAAGTAGGTTCGTATGGTGTTGCGGGATCCTCGGCAGGAGCCGGGTGCTTGGGAGAAAAAAGTATAGTCCGGTGCATAAAGCTGAAAAAGTTGACGTGGAGGTAGGGATGCATGTGTAGTGGGAGTCTACTTTCTATTATTTGATAATGGCCACTTGTAGTAGTTTGCATTGGGAGAAGAAAAAATCAATATAGATGCATGAAGCTATTTTTTGTCATGGGGCATCTGTATCCATATGCCACCATTGTACATACCCTATTGACTACTTCATAAATGCCAGAAAGGGTTGCGAACACCCTTCAAGAGATTATAAATTATTGCCCGAATAACCCCATGAGCAGATGGATGGCTTCTTCAAAGTCAGAATGGTTTCAAAGAGCACCCGAAGCTCTCCCTGATACAATTCCAGAGAAACTTGGCCGGCGCATTAGAATAAAATGTGGTTAGCATCTTACGGTTCCTGACAAAGCGCACAAGTTCTGTTCTTAAGACCATGGTGTTTCTGGAGACGTAAGCCTATCTCGACTATCTTGCCACCGAAAGATGTGATTTTTAACGGAACTGGCATCACCAGCAATTATTTGGTATGTTGAATGGGGTGGACATCGACTAGACGATTATATAAGGATTTGACCAAGGAACTACCGGACATTTCCAGATCGAAGAAAACCTTGTCTAGCTCGTTAGAGCCTCTTGCTCGAAGATATCCGGGCGGGCGGCTAACACAAGAGCTCATGGTATTTGGTGTAGAGTGCCGCCTGATGTCTCTCTCATTTCCGACCATAGAACTAACCCCCTAACAAAAGATATATTTGCATTTTCTATCATGTTTCATATCTGAGCTCCTCTCTTATGTGAATAAAAAAAGGAGTCGGGCAAAAATCCATTTCTGCACCCGAGCTCATCTGCACCCGCGCCGACGAAAAAAATCAAAACAAATTCTAGAAAAATTTAAAAAATTACAAATAAAATTTGTGCGGTAGACAATTTGATGCGTGAGGCCCGCTCCAAATTTCAAGTCATTTGGGCATATGAGCAGCTCTCAGCAAAAAGACAAATTGGGGATCTGTAAAAATGTTTACTGTTCATGTACTATTTTGGCCCGAAATGTCCTTTTTGCTAAGAGCTGCTCATATGTCCAAATGATTTGAAATTTGAAGCGGGCCTCACGCATCAAATTGTCTACCACACAAATTTTATTTGGAATTTTTTGAATTTGTTTTGAATGTTTTACGATTTTTTTTCTAACCGGCTGTAGATGAGTCTGGGCACCAAAACGCCCTACTCGGAGTCGGGGAACTATTCATCCTTTAGAATTGGAGCCCAAAGGCAAGAGCTATTTTAGGAAGTTTTCCAAGCCCACATGGTAATCAGATGTTTGGAAATAAAGACCCCTAGCGCCCCTTGCGCTTTAGGGACACACAAACATCCTCCCGACGAACGGACCATGTAGTATTTCGTTTAAGCAAATAGTCGTTTTGGAGGACGACTCTCTCGGGTCTTGGTATCACCCTCGTTTGTTTCCCTTTGGATTCCCACCACGCCTTTATTACTCCTTGTATTCTCGCTTTAGAAACCACCATCCTGTTGCGTATAAGGTTGGCGTATATCACAGCATGGCCCATGTCTGCTATGCCGGCTGTTCGTACTTGGAACTCCAAACAAATCGTGCACCTAGCCGCCGCCACAACCAGGCGACTAGGGAGGCGGATCTTCTTCCACCGATCTCCACCGGTCAGGATGTTGGCCCCCTCACCCTCCGGCTGCTGCTTCGGCAGCAGGAGGGAGGGGGACCCCTGTCGTGGAATTGTCACGGCAGATGTCCTCGTGTTAGGACTTAAACGTGGAGCCATCGCCGCTAGGAAGTTTAAAGGGGTTAAACGGGACAAGGAACACGAGGGTTATACTGGTTCGGCCCCTTACGGTGAAGGTAAAAGCCTACGTCCAGTTGAGGTGGTATTGCTTAGGGTTTCGATGACCAGGGAGCTTAATCGCTATGCCCGGTTCTCGATCTGTTTTTCTCTCCTCCTGAACCGCCGCCGGGTCGTCCCTTTATATAGAGAGGTTGACGCCCCGCAGCTCTCAGAGTCCTGGCCGGCTTATAACAGTATCCGGCTCGGACTCTTAATTACCCTTGCCTTACATTACAAGTCTTGCCATAACGGCGGGTTATCACTACGGGCCTTAAGCCGCCTCCGGGTCTAAGCCCATTATTGATCCGCCATCCTCAAGCTTGGCACTGGGCTTCGCGTGATGACCATTATGACGTAACCCGGCCCCTCCTGGGCGGGTGAATTTAATGGTTATATCCACAACATTAGGCCCCAGATTGATTTGAACCGGTTCATGTCAATCTTCAATCCTTCTGAAAGAAAATCTTCCGGCTTCTGCTTGTGCGAAAGTTATAACCCGCCGTGACGTCATCTTCTGTTCTTGGTAACCCGCCGTGACGTCATCTTCCATTAAATTTATTTTTTATTCTGTCATATCGCAACGGATCTTATCTTTAATGACCATCCCAAAAATCGAGGCGTTTTTGTGGCGAGATAATCACGTCTTGGCCTCCTCGTTTCTCGCGCCCACTTATCAGTCACCCTTATAAATAGGCCCGGCCCATAAGCCTTCATTCACTCCTCTCTCCCATCGTCTTCCTCCTCTGTCGCCCGAAAGCTCGAGCTCCGCCGCCGCCGCCGCGCCCCCGGTCTTCCTCAACCTTGGCCGCTGCATCACCCTGAACTGATCCAGAGAAACAGCGGCGACCTCCGCATCTCATCAGCGCTAGTAAGTCCTTGCACCTCCCTACAGTAGATTCGCATTAGGGTTCCGTAGTTCGTCCTCTGTTCTTCACAGTTCGTCGCCATTTCTTCACAGTCCTTCCTACACGGCCCCCTTGGATCCAGAAACCATATAGAGCTCGTGCGGCTGTGGTCTCGCACCCATTTTCAACAATAGCATGTCCCCTTTACTTGCAAAGATATCTTCTTAGAGCTCATGAACTTCTCTGTGTCAGCTTTCTAGGTCTAGAATTTTTTTCTTTCTGGACGATTATTTGATCCAAAATAATTACTGCGATCTGTGAAACTTGTTTGTGCCACACTTAGTCAAAAATTGCATATGTTAGCTATGGCGGCTCATATCTCCGGCTTAAAAGAGGCCAAGCGCCGTGAAATTTCCGGCTCATTTATGATAGAGTTTTAAATAACTTGAATGACTCATGATGCCCGCAGCGGCTTAGCTAACCCGACACAATTAGCCATATGTCATTAGGCCCCTTCATAAGTCGCCATCTTGAATACTGAACTGTAATCTTCCTCCGGCTTATATTTGAACCGGACATTTCCCTTTGTCATAGGCTTTCGTCTTTCACAATGCCGCCCAAAGCTCCCAAGGCACCCATTACGTGCAACTGGATGAGATCCAATGTTACTGATGATACCTTAGCTGATTTCGTGAAGACGGGTTATCTGCCTAAGAAGGAGGTCATGTCTTATCGTGCCCCTGACCCGTCCGAAGAAAGACCTCAACCAAGAGATGGAGAAGTTGTGATATTTGCTGATCACATGAGCCGGGGCTTTGCTCCGCCCGGCTCAAAATTCTTCAGAGACGTTCTGAACTTCTTCGATCTGCGACCTCAAGACATTTGACCCAATTCCGTGTCGAACATTTGGAACTTTCAAGTGTTTTGTGAGGTATACCTTGGAGAGGAACCCAGTCTGCTACTCTTTAGGGAGTTATTTTACTTAAACCGCCAGAATGAGTGCGCCAATGGGCCTACCTTGGAACTTGGCGGAATCTCCATTCAACGACGGAGAGATTGCCTCTTTCCTTATGCTGAGCCGCCAAGCCACCCAAAGGACTGGAACCAGACATGGTTCTACTGCCAAGATACTTCTCCGGCTGATGAGAACCCTCTGCCCGGCTTTCGTGCCCTGCGTCTGGAGCCAACTCACCCCCTGCCAGACAAACTATCTCAAGCCGAGCGTCAACCACTGATCCCCACCATCAACAAGATTAAGGCTCTTCTGGGAAACGGCCTTAACGGCGTTGATCTGGTCCGGGTTTGGATTTCTTGGCGGGTGATTCCCTTGAGCCGCCGCCCCGGCTTAATGTGTGATTACACGGGCCGGAAGGATGATCCTCTGCGGCATAGCCCCAACGATCTACCTGAGGACGTCGTGGACGACATGACCAAGTCCCTCTTGAACGAGAGCTTAGCGGACTGCGGGAGGACCGGCTTAAGCCCCTTCTGCCAGGCTAACCCGGCTCCGGCGGTAAGCTACCAATCTGAGCACTTGACTTTCCATTTTAACAGTTTTCGTTTTAACCTCAAGGAAACCTTTATTGCATTTTTCCAGGCTAATGACAAGTTCTGGAAGGTCAAGTATGACCATGAGGCTTCTAAAAAAGCCAGGAAGGCTAAGAAAGCCGCCAGGAGAGCCGCTCCCCGCAAGAAGGGAAGTAAGCCTAGCGCCTCAGAGCTGCTTCAGTTGGATGATAGCTCCGAGTCAGAGGTAGTTCTTGATTCTTTAGGCTCTTCTTTTGTTTTTCATCTGTTTTTAACCACCTTATTGACACTAATTATCAGCAGGATGATATCGGAGCGAGTAACCCGGTGATTGAAGAGGTAACTATACTTTCCTCCGACTCGGACCCCTCACGAAGGCTGAAAGTCCGAAGAGTAACCCGGAAAGTAAGATTTTCGCATCCTTTAGCTTATCAAGATCCTCAATTTCTTTTGAAGCAACAGATTCATAAGAGCCGGAGGCAAACCCGGGCCAGCAAGGATGCAGACCTCTCCTCCGGCTTACCCGAAGCATCAAGAAAGCGCCGGACCGAGGTTATCTCCAACTTATACCCTTTTCATCCTTTAGCGGGCGTCACTCGTCAACCACTCAATTCGTCTGATTCAAACTATCAGGAAACTTCACCTTCATCCGGTGACTCCATGCAATCCAACTTGCCGGCTTTCAAGACCGCACCCGGGTAATGATAATCACCTCATTTTGTGCTTATCTTACTTATGTTTTTTGTACTAACCTTTTGACTTTTAGTGCCCAAGCCAAGCTCAGCAAGAGGGCCAAGAAAAATAAGCCGGTCGAAGAGCCGGACTTAACTGAACCCAATGCCTCTGCCTCTGAGCCGCCATCTGCACCAGCTCCGGAAACCGCCGCCTCAACTGAAGAACAAATCATGGCGGGTTCTGTCAACCCGGAGATTCCCAGCTCAGCTCAACCGGCCGATGACCCGGATGTGGTGATTACCCGGACTGAATATGTTGAGCCGGGAAGACCCACTGTGCTGGCCAGATGCTCTGCCAAAGAAGAACTGCTGGAGCGCCGCAAGGCTAGACTGGAGATCACTGACTATGCTAACTTGAGCATTGGAGACATTGTTTCTGGTTACATTGGTCAAGTGCACAATAGCCGGGACCTAGAGATTGATATGGTGAAGCAGATACAGCAAAAATTGGAGGTACAACTCTCTTGCTTACTCCATAGTCATCCTTACCATGCTAGCCCCCAAGTCTATTACTTATGATAGAATATGTTGTAGACTTAATTTCCGGCTTACCTTCATGAACCGGCAATTGTAAATAGAATCTTTCAGCATACATTAGCCCCCAAGTGCCAAGTGTCTTTGCTTGCAAAGTGCTTGGGACTTCAATGTTGCATAATAATCACTCACACTGTAACCCGGAATTTGTACAGGCTGCCTGCAAGAAATTTGAATCTGAAATCGCTGAGCTGAAGAACCGCCTGAAGACTCGGGAAACTGAGACCCGGAAGGCCAACGCCAAATTTGAGTTCAGTGTTGCTGCACAAGAAAAGCTGAAGAAAAAATTTGAAACAGAAAGAAAGACTTGGGCCGAGGAGAAAACTGCTTTGCTCAGCCGGGCCGAACAAGCGGAGGCTGCTCTGACTGAGAGAACCGCCGAAGACTCCGGCTTAAAGCGCCATGTGTCACAGATGGTCGCCGCAATCTTCGGTAAGTCATTCTGCAAGCTTTTCACAAGTTTACATTCTTTATGTCTTATAAGTCCCACAATTGCCATCAGCTCACCTGACCTTGTTATACAGGTCCCAGAAGCTCCAACCTTATGTCTTATGTGTCACAGATTGTTCTGACCAAGTTGAAGGCTGTTTACACCTTGGTGGAGCAACTCTACTCCGGGTCACAGCGTGCGTTAGCCGTTGTGGCTCTGTCCAATGAGGTTCTGACTCACCTGGCGGACGTACTCAGGCGGCTTGCCGTTCTTCCTCAGCGCTTCCAAGAGCTAAGACGGGCCTCTGCAAGAGCCGGAGCTATAGCTGCTTTGAGCCGGGCCAAGGCTTTTCTCCCGGAGCTAGACCCGGCCGACATCGCTCTTGGATACCCCAGCCTGAAGGAAGATGGCACCCCCTTTGACCAGAAAGATTTCGCTGCCTGTGTAAAGAGCGTGCGCCCGGTGGCCACCCTGATTGGGAATGACACCGACCTTACCAAGTATCAGCCGGGCTATGACGCGGAGAATCAGAGGATCCCCACTCCACGCTATGAAGCAATCAGCTTGATCCCTCCGACTTGTAAGCATACCTTCGCCCCAGAAGTTGACCCGGCCGGGTTAATTGATGACGAGGCTCAGTTTGAAGCTTTGAGCGGCATTGACTGGAAATCATCAACCTTCCAGGTCATGGAATCAGCCGGAGGAGCGGAGAGGGATGAGCCGGAAGCTTCGACCCAACAAGCACCTTGATTTTTAGGCGGCTCATGGCTACACCTTAAAACAATGCCTCACCTTTTGGACTCGGGGAGTCTTGTAATAGAGTAGGACAAACACTTAATTTTGTCGTGCCATCGTGCACGTGTTGAATGCTTAACTCCATTTAGGCTGCTTCTTCATATTCCTCCGGGTTATAATTGATCATTTATTTTCCTTAAGTTTGAAGAACTGTCTTTAATTGTTCTGCATAGAAAAATAAATCACAAGTCTCTAGGCGGCTTACCGCATGGAGAGTCACATATCTTACACTTAACCCGGAACATAACCAAGGTCATAAAAGACCGGCTCCGGCTCTCAACCATATCTGGTGCTCCGGCTCTCAACCATATCTTCAGGATAACCACAATATCCTACCTGCAAACTTTGCAAGTATATGTCCGGTTTATGTAACCCAAATAATGAGGTTGAGAACTCAACTCCGGTTCACCAGCATTGATAATGCTTTATTGTGTGCTAGCAACATTGTTAATCGAAGTTAAGCCGGCGGAGCAAGAACTGCCCTTGCACACTGTTGATATGACCAGAAGAACTTGTTGCAAATCAGAAGATCAAAACTTAGGGGCTTCCGGTTCGAATACGACCAGAGAACCGTTCCAAAGGGGTTAAGCTAAGATTCGAATGCAATCATATAGCCCCCAGTGGCTGTGGCGTTGCCGATCAAGAGGGTACCGACAGCTATGTTCTCTTTGGTTCGAATACGACCCATGTTTGAACAGGAAGCCCCCAAATGACCTTGAGAGTTGTTTAACGACGCCGATTCGAATACGATCCACGTCGGTTCTCAAAGGGGGTTGAGCTATGATTCAAATATGATCAAGAAAAACTCCCCAATGAGCTCGGCGATTTGCCAATCAAGTGGGTATCGACAGCTATGTTCTCTTTGGTTCGAATACAACCTATGTTTGAACAGGAAGCCCCCAGTGATCATATTGGTAACGGCCAGATGCGGATACGATCGTAAGCCGGACCCACCTCCAAGTGACCATGTAATGTTGTAATGGAAATGACACATTTACCTTTGGAGGAAAAAAGGACAGAGGTCCTGCTTTATTATATATACATGGCTATAGAAATATGTACATTATGAGAGCCGGTGGCTCAAGTGTAATAAGGCCGAAGCTGAGCTATGTTCCACGGCCGACGGGTCTCTTCCTCCGACTTGCGTGAATCTTTGTGCTCCCGAACATCGATAATGTAGTATGACCCGTTGTGCAAGTTCTTGCTGACCACAAAGGGCCCTTCCCAAGGCGGGGATAACTTGTGTGCATCTGTCTGATCTTGGATGAGCCGGAGCACCAGATCACCTTCCTGGAAGACCCGGGACTTAACCCGGCGGCTGTGATAACGGCGCAGGTCTTGTTGGTAAATCGCCGAGCGAGCTGCTGCCACATCACGCTGTTCGTCCAACAAGTCAAGAGCATCTTGGCGCGCCCGCTCATTATCCGCCTCAACATAAGCCGCCACTCGAGGCGAGTCATGACGGATGTCGCTGGGGAGGACTGCTTCCGCTCCATAAACCATGAAGAAAGGCGTGTAACCCATAGATCTGTTAGGAGTAGTATTGATGCTCCATAACACGGAGGGTAACTCCTCCACCCAACAACCCGGCGTCCGTTGCAAAGGGACCAAAAGCCGGGGCTTGATGCCCTTCAAAATCTCCTGATTAGCTCTCTCAGCTTGACCATTGGATTGAGGGTGAGCCACTGATGAAACATCAAGTCGAATATGCTCTCGTTGACAAAACTCTTCCATGGTGCCCTTAGACAGATTGGTACCATTGTCAGTTATAATGCTGTGTGGAAAACCAAAGCGAAATATCACCCTTTTCATGAACTGAACCGCTGTGGCCGCATCACACTTGCTAACTGGCTCTGCCTCAACCCACTTTGTGAACTTGTCAACTGCCACCAAGAGGTGGGTCTTCTTATCCTTGGACCTTTTAAAAGGTCCAACCATATCAAGCCCCCAGACCGCAAATGGCCAAGTAATTGGAATCATCCTCAGCTCCTGAGCCGGCACATGAGCCCGTCGTGAGAACCTCTGACAACCGTCACATTTACTGACCAAGTCCTCCACATCAGCATGAGCCGTCAGCCAATAAAAACCATGACGAAAAGCCTTGGCCACAAGGGATTTCGAGCCGGCATGATGGCCACAATCCCCCTCGTGAATCTCACGTAAAATTTCTTGACCTTCCTCAGGGGAAACACAACGCTGGAAAGTTCCAGTGACACTGCGACGATGTAGCTCACCATTGATAATTATCATTGACTTAGACCGCCGGGTTATTTGTCTGGCCAAAGTTTCATCCTCAGGCAATTCTCCCCGGGTCATGTAAGCCAAGTATGGTACTGTCCAGTTTGGGGTAATGTGGAGAGCAGCCACCAACTGTGCCTCCGGGTCAGGGACAGCCAAGTCTTCCTTTGTAGGCAACTTAACAGAAGGGTTATGCAAGATGTCCAAAAAAGTATTAGGCGCCACCGGCTTTCTCTGAGAGCCCAGCCGGCTTAAAGCATCAGCCGCCTCGTTCTTCCTGCGATCGATATGCTCTACTTGGTAACCCTGAAAGTGTCCAGCAATGGCATCAACTTCGCGGCGATAAGCCGCCATGAGAGGGTCCTTGGAATCCCACTTGCCCGACACTTGCTGAGCCACTAAATCTGAGTCGCCAAAGCACCTTACCCGGCTCAGCTCATCTCCTTAGCCATCCGAAGACCATGGAGCAAGGCCTCGTACTCAGCCGCATTGTTAGTACAGGGAAACATCAACCGTAGCACATAACGAAACTTGTCACCTCTAGGGGAAGTTAATACAACTCCAGCCCCCGAGCCCTCCAATTGCCTAGACCCGTCGAAGTGAATAGTCCAATATGTATTATCCGGCTTCTCTTCAGGCACCTGCAGCTCTGTCCAATCGTTGATGAAATCCACCAAAGCTTGAGATTTGACAGCAGTGCGTGGCACGTATTTCAGACCATGAGGCCCAAGCTCTATAGCCCACTTAGCCACTCTTCCTGTGGCTTCTCTGTTTTGGATGATATCTCCTAAAGGAGCAGAACTAACCACAGTGATGGGGTGACCCTGGAAATAATGCTTAAGCTTCCGGCTTGCCATGAACATGCCATAAACAAGCTTCTGCCAATGTGGATACCGCTGCTTGGACTCAATGAGTACTTCACTGACGTAGTAAACCGGCCGCTGAACCGGATACTCCTTACCCTCTTCCTTGCGTTCCACCACCACAGCCACACTGACGGCTTGTGTGTTAGCGGCTACATACAGTAATAAGGGCTCCTTGTCAACCGGAGCAGCAAGAACTGGGGGCTCAGCCAGCTGTCTCTTCAAATCCTCAAAGGCAGTATTAGCAGCATCATTCCAGACAAAGTCATCTGTTTTTTTCATCAACTGGTACAGTGGCATGGCCTTTTCCCCCAAACGGCTTATAAACCGGCTCAAAGCAGCGATGCGGCCCGCCAGACGCTGGACGTCGTTTATGCACGCCAGCTTAGCCAGAGAGGTGATTGCCTTGATCTTTTCCGGGTTAGCTTCAATGCCTCTGTTAGAAACCAGGAAACCCAAGAGCTTGCCTGCGGGAACACCAAAAACACACTTGGCCGGGTTAAGCATCATCTTATAAACCCGGAGATTATCAAAGGTTTCTCTAAGATCATCTACCAGGGTCTCCTTCTCCCTGGACTTAACCACGATATCATCCACATAGGCATGAACATTGCGCCCAATCTGGTTATGAAGACAATTCTGCACACAACGCTGATAAGTCGCCTGCGCACTCTTGAGTCCAAAAGGCATAGACACATAACAGAAGGCTCCAAAGGGAGTGATGAACGCCGTCTTCTCCTAGTCCTTAACTGCCATTTTAATCTGATGGTATCCAGAATAAGCATCCAAAAAACTTAAGCGCTCACAACCCGCCGTAGCATCAATGATTTGATCAATACGGGGGAGAGCAAAAGGATCAGCCGGACAAGCCTTGTTTAAGTCCGTGTAGTCCACACACATCCGCCAGGTGCCGTTCTTCTTGAGCACGAGTACCGGGTTAGCTAACCATTCTGGATGAAAAACTTCAACAATAAACCCGGCCGCCAAGAGCCGGGCCACCTCCTCACCAATGGCTTTCCGCCTCTCCTCATTAAACCGCCGAAGGAACTGCCTGACCGGCTTAAATTTCGGATCAATATTGAGAGTGTGCTCAGCGAGTTCTCTAGGTACACCTGGCATGTCAGAAGGTTTCCATGCAAAAATGTCCCTGTTCTCACGGATGAACTCGATGAGCGCGCCTTCCTATTTCGGATCCAGATTGGCACTGATGCTAAACTGCTGAGATGAGTCACCTGGAACGAAGTCAACAAGTTTAGTCTCATCAGCTGACTTAAATTTCATTGCCGGCTCATGCTCCGTGGTCGGCTTTTTCAAAGACGTCATATCTGCCGGGTCAACATTGTCCTTATAAAACTTCAACTCCTCTGTTGCACAAACAGATTCTGCATAAGCCGCGTCACCTTCCTCACACTCCAAGGCTATCTTTCTGCTGCCATGAACCGTAATGGTCCCATTGTGACCCAGCATCTTGAGCTGCAAATATACGTAACACAGCCGTGCCATGAACTTGGCGTAAGCCGGCCGCCCAAATAAAGCATGATACTGACTTCTTATCTTAACCGCCTCAAAGGTTAATTTTTCCGCCCTGTAGTTGTACTCATCTCCAAAAGCCACTTCCAGCTCGATCTTACCAACTGGATATGCCGACTTACCAGGCACCACACCATGGAAAACAGTATTGGACTGGCTGAGGTTCTTATCAATCAACCCATACGACGGAAGGTCTCATAATAGAGGATGTTGATGCTGCTGCCTCCGTCCATGAGCACTTTAGTGAATTTATATCCCCCCACCTGAGGAGCCACCACCAGAGCCAGGTGACCCGGATTATCAACCCGGGGAGGGTGATATTCCCTACTCCACACAATAGGCTGCTCAGACCATCTTAAATAGCGTGGAACCGCCGGCTCAACAGCATTCACAGCCCTTTTGTGAAGCTTCTGATCTCGCTTGCACAGACTGGTGGTAAACACATGATACTGTCCACCATTGAGCTGCTTTGGATTGGTCTGGTATCCCCCTGCTGCTGCTGCTGATGACCCTGGCCGGACTGCTGATTAAAGCCCCCTTGAACATTCTGAGAATTGGAATTTGAACCGCCGCCCGGGCCATGAAAGCCGCCGGCGCCTGAGCCGCCGCCCGGGCCATTATTGCCATTGAAAGCATTGGAATTTTTAAAGGCCTTCATGATTGCGCAGTCCTTCCACAGATGAGTGGCCGGCTTTTCCCTAGAGCCATGCCTTGGACAAGGCTCATTCAACAACTGCTCAAGCGTCGGGCCTGACCCGCCGGCGCGGGGAGGTGGTCTCCCCTTGCGCCGGTGGTTGTTACCCTGTGAACTGGCGTTGGCCACAAACTCCATACTGCCATCAGCCTTACGCTTGTTACCTCCCTGGTTCGCCGGGTTATGCTGGGGGCCCTTGCCATTGCCATTCCGTTTTCCCTTCCCTGTCCTTTCATCATCCGACGCGGGATCCTTGGTACTATCAGAGTCGGCGTACTTAACCAGAGCCGCCATCAGCGTACCCATATCGTTGCAATCGCGCTTGAGCCGCCCGAGCTTCATCTTCAGGGGCGCAAAGTGACAATTCTGCTCTAACATTAAGACTACAGAGCCGGCATCCATCTTATCAGATGAATGTATTATCTCTTGACCCGGCGAACCCAATGGGTTGTAGACTCACCCTCCTGCTGCTTACAGTTAGTCAAATCCACAATTGACATAGACTGCCTACAGGTATCTTTGAAGTTTTGGATGAACCGGGCTTTCAGTTCAGCCCAGGACCCAATAGAGTTTGGTGGCAGCCCCTTCAACCAAGTGCGGGCAGTTCCATCCAACATCATGGTGAAGTACTTGGCCATTGCTGCTTCACTAACCTCCAGCAACTCCATGGCCATCTCGTAACTCTCGATCTAGGCTCCGGGTTGTAAATCAGCCGTGTAATTAGGCACCTTCCTAGGTCCTTTGAAATCCTTGGGCAGACGTTCATTGCGGAGAGCCGGCACCAGACAAGGGACACCCCAGTCCTCGTAGGTATACCCGCATCGATAGAAGCCGTCGGATAAGCCGGGGGTGGCTGGTAAGCCATCAACTGAGGCGCCTGCTCCGCCTCTTGTCGTGCCCTGTCTTGATCTACCGCATGAAAGGCTCCGTTATGAGCCGTCGGATAAGCCGGGCCATGGCCAGGAGGCAAGTCATTGCGTCAGACGTTACTTGAGCCGGTCGCTGAGACCATGTGTCTGCTATAACTCGGGCTCCGGCCTGGACGAGGGGTTGAATGAATCCTGTCCCGGCTATAAGAATATGCCTCCTGCTGCGCCAGAGCCGTCTGAAGGAGTTCTCTGACCCGGCGGGTTTCAACCGCCGTTGGAGAGTCGCCATCGATTGGGAGAGCCGCCAGTCGCGCTGCCGCGGCGACCATTTTTTCCAACGGGTTGGCATAATGACCCGGTGGTATTGGCACATACTGAGGCGGGGCAGCGTTCGCCCGAGGTGGTCCCATCACTTGGGGCTGAATTGATGTTCCAGCCCCGGGCGCCGTGACCTCTGGCGGGTTACTGGGCCCTGCACCAGGCATGTTGAAGAGGTTTCGAGGATCGTAAACCGGAGGGAGTCGAGATTGGGCCTTTTGATGCCTCCTTCTCATGACCTCATTGGACGCGTTCTGATCCATCGTGAGCCGGAAAGACTGTGCCTGAATCAACTGAGTCTGGGCGTCGAGAGCCGCCCTCTCCGCAGCCATCCTGATCCCTTCCGCCGCTAGATCCTCCTTGGCTTTTGCTAGATCCAGCTTTAACTGTGCTACCTCCGTGTCATGCTGAGCTTGATCTGCTGGTGTGACCGTGGCGGTTAACAGGGCCGTCATCTTATCTGTGAGATCCATCAGCACCTGAGCCGGCGAGGGCACAGGGCTTCCTGCCCCGGCGGCGGGGTTTTGAACAGGTTGTGCGCCAACCATGAAGATTCCAACCCGGCTCGGCAGCTCAAAGGGGTCCGGAATACTATCGTCATCGGAACAACCCCTGAGCCTGTCGTCTTGAAGCTGATATAACGAATCGGTCTCCTCTGTGGATGACTCGCCGTCAGAGCAAGCGGCCGTCTCATCACCAGATCCAGATCCTTCAGAGAGCTCTCCGTGGACGCATCCCACGAAAGCACGCTTCAAGGCAGGCAAAGCCCGGGCGGGTCGTGCACGTTGAGCCGTCTCGATGAGATCGGTGCAGAGGTCCGGCTCAGGGCCCGGCTCACCAATCTTGCCAATAAAGACATGAATTTCGCCGAAGGGGACCCGGTACCCGTACTCAATTGAGCCGGCGTCGGGGCCCCAGTTTGCATCGTCGATGTAGAGCTTGCCGCGACGACTCTTGGTCATCCGGCCCACAGCGTATCCCTTGAGCCCTTCGAAGCTGCCCTTCAAGAACTCAAATCCACCGTGCGCTTGCCCCACGGTGGGTTAAACGGGACAAGGAACACGAGGGTTATACTGGTTCGGCCCCTTACGGTGAAGGTAAAAGCCTACGTCCAGTTGAGGTGGTATTGCTTAGGGTTTCGATGACCAGGGAGCTTAATCGCTATGTCCGGTTCTCGATCTGTTTTTCTCTCCTCCTGAACCGCCGCCGGGTCGTCCCTTTATATAGAGAGGTTGACGCCCCGCAGCTCTCAGAGTCCTGGCCAGCTTATAACAGTATCCGACTCGGACTCTTAACTACCATTGCCTTACATTACAAGTCTTGCCATAACAGCGGGGTATCACTATGGGCCTTAAGCCGCCTCCGGGTCTAAGCCCATTATTGATCCGCCATCCTCAAGCTTGGCACTGGGCTTCGCGTGATGACCATTATGACGTAACCCGGCCCCTCCTGGGCGGGTGACTCTAATGGTTATATCCTCAACAACCCCGTTTCTCCGTTCTGTAGTTAAGGTTTGGATTTGTAGCTCGTGGTGCATCGTTGGGATGGTGGGAGCGGCGCCCGAACGAATAAATCTGTCTGAACTCCACTCCCACACTGGCGGTGCTCATCATGGCGGCGTCTCGGAGTTTATGGCATCGTGTGTTTGCCGATCCTTCAGATCGGCGGCATTAGGGTTCATGAATGGTGTCGGCGAGGCGGCGGCGGTGGCTCCATCAGGTGTGTCTCTCCTTCTGCTCTGTCCCCATTGCTACGGCGTTATCTCTGACGTCATGGTGGAGCAGGGAGGTTTTGTCGTCCAGGAGTACGCGCAGACGGTTGTCTACGAAGTGACAGCTGGAAGATGGTGCATCTTGTGCTGAGTTTGTGTTTGAAGGCTGGCAGTTCTGGTTTCCTCCTCCGGCGTCATAGTCGTGCGGTGGTGTCAGTTCTGGAGTTCAATGGCATGTCCGGGGACATGTTTTTTAACACAATACTATTTTTGAGGTCCGTAAAGCTGCTGACCAGCGATGGAGCCGCGTCGAGCTCGTGTGAAGAGGTGATCTGTCTCCTTTTCCTTAGAGGAGAGGGACAGGCGCCAGTATTTTGGATACGATTATTCTATCTTTCCAGTCATGTAATGTCGATGTTTACGTGTCTTGTAACTGAATCTTTATTTTATTAATGAGACACGTATTATCATGTAAAAAAAATCATGCACCATGAGTTGGTAGGTGTTGAGCAGGTACATGGGCCATGCACAGGAATCTTCCATTACGTCCCCTTAAAAACATATTTGACATAACCAAAACATTAGTACTTTTTTATGTAAATAAACAGCAGTGATTAAATCATGCTAAAAAAACAGCAGTGATCAAATCATGTTAATTAATTATTTTCCATTTAGCATGGCCCCTGGTTAAAAGTCGAGGTAAATTTTGGAAAATCAACGTAAGCAGCCAGATTCAAAGTTTATCCCGGCCGGCATCCAGTACAGGAGCCTCACGCACATTCAGTACCTAGCTAGAATATAATTTTTTTTAAAGTGAGATTATAGTTAGGTATTTTTTTTTTCGAAACAGAATATAGTTAGTTGTAATTAGTTCAGTTTGTTTAGGGTTGAAAAGGGATCATCACTTAACCATCATCGCCAACTGTACGAGACCCCGCACATATTCTCCATCGGATTCCTGCATCACCGTGAAAAGAAATCCCGCGACTGGTTTTTTAATATTTCACTGGCACGACGCGGTGGATTAGCTGATCATTCATTGTGATGTGGGGGTAGTCTGGGAGGAAAGCTCGGGCATGTCATGTCATTAAACTAGTTGAGCACTGTTTGTGTTCCTTCGCTTCACCCGAACCCTGTACTCCTACCTCGAATTAAATCTGACACGTTCTGTTCTGACTCAATACAATGTTGTATACCACTGGTGTGTTAGACGTATTAGGGTTTGGAACAATGCTCGATACCCTTGGTGGGTACGGCTGTCATATATTTATAAGAGAGAACCGTACAAATACAAGTTGTGTTACAACACGTATATCTAATATATACTTAGTCTAACACCCTTCCTCAATCTTAACTATGTCCTGAAACACTCAAAAGGTTAAGATTGCGACGACATCCTTCAAAAGAAGGCAAGGGCAAGGGTTTAGTGAAAATATCAGCAAGCTGATCCTTCGAAGAAATAAACTTAATCTGAAGGAGCTTCTGAGCAACACGTTCCCTCACAAAATGATAGTCAACTTCGATGTGCTTCGTTCGGGCATGAAATACTGGATTGGACGAAAGGTATGTTGCACCGATGTTATCACACCAAAGAACAGGCGGCTGAGTTGGGGAGACCTTCAACTCTCGAAGCAATGACTACACCCACATGATCTCAGCTGTGGCATTAGCAACAGCTTTGTACTCAGCTTCGGTACTACTCCGGGACACCGTAGCTTGCTTGCGAGCTTGCCAGGCGATCAAGTTAGGCCCAAAGAACACAACATGTCCCCCCTGGATCGCCGATCATCAGGACAACCAGCCCAATCGGCATCAGAGAATGCTGAGATCAGTCCAGAACGCGCAGGCTGAAGATGGAGACCATATGACCCAGTGTGACGAACATAGCGCAAGATGCGCTTAACAGTTGACCAGTGAGAATCACGTGGTGCATGAAGATACTGGCACACACGGTTAACTGCAAATGATATGTCTGGTCGAGTAATGAGCAAGTACTGCAGTCCACCCACAATGCTGCGGTACTCTGTGGCATCCTCAGGAGCAAGCAAGTCACCAGCAAGAGCTGTCAGTTTGTCTGTAGCAGACATGGGAGTCGTAGCAGACTTGCACTGCAACATACCGGCACGACGTAGGAGATCCTGAGAGTACTTCTTCTGAGTAAGAGTCAAGCCACCATCAGAATGAAGAACCTCTAGGCCCAGAAAATAATGCAGTCTCCCAAGATCCTTAACAGCAAACTCAGCACCAAGAGAGGACACAAGCCGGTTTGTAGTAGAAGCAGACGAACTGACAAGGATGATGTCATCAACATATATCAGAATGTACATAGTCACCTCAGGTCGCTGTAGAATAAACAGAGACGTGTCTGCTGTAGAAGGAACAAACCCATGCGCACGAAGAGCAGCGCCAAGACGGGCATGCCATGCACGCGGGGCCTGCTTCAAACCGTAGAGAGCTTTGACAAGACGACATAAATGATGTGGCTGAGCAGGGTCAACAAAACCTGGCGGCTGACACATATAAACCTCTTCTTCCAGAACTCCATGGAGAAAGGCATTCTGAACATCAAGCTGTCGAAGCGACCATCCGCGAGTAACAGCCAAAGAGAGAAGAACACGAATAGTAGTTGGTTTAATAACAGGACTGAATGTGTCTTCATAATCAATGCCATACCGTTGTTTGAACCAGAGGTGGCGCTGGAGCTGCCATACCAGAGGAGCCACTATCCATCAGCGGCGAGGAGGACGCACCGGCGGGCGAGTCAGCAGGCGCATCCAGTGGCACGGTCAGGGTCAGCGAAGACAGACCGGGCGTGATCGGCGTCGACGGACCAGGCGACGAAGACTCGGTGACCTGCGAGGCCTCCGGCTCAGGGGAGAGCGCCGCGGGTCCAGCCAGCCCGGCCGACAGCTCCGCAGGTTCGGCGGGCCCAGGCGACAGCGAGGCCGCCGGCCCCGGCGACTTGGTCACCCCGTCGGATCCTCGTGCATGGGGCATGCACGCGTGATCGACGTCGGGGTCAAGCGGGGTAGTGGCGGGGGCAGCCTCGTCGAGCGCCTCATCCGGCGTGGCAGCAACTGGCGCAGTTGTGGCCATATCATCATCCAGAAGCTCAAGTCGAGCGCCTCGTCCAGTCCCTGCACCATGGTTAGGCAACAACAGAGGAGAATAGGCAGCATCCACAAATTGATCAGGCAAAACTGGAAAAGAGTGCAACTCAGTGACGGGAGTATTGGTGGGTGATGTGAGTGTGGAAAACGGGAAGACAGTCTCATCGAACACAACATCACGAGAAATGTAAACACGATTTGACAGGATGTGAAGACACTTGTAACCTTTGTGGAGAGGACTGTACCCAAGAAACACACATTGTTTAGATCGATACTCAAGTTTATGCTTATTGTACGGACGAAGATGCGGCCAACACGCACAGCCGAACACTTTGAGGAGGGAGTAATCTGGAGTTTCATTAAGCAACACTTCGAGTGGAGACTTCATGTGAAGGCGTCGTGTGGGAATCCTGTTTATCAAAAAACGGGCAGTAACAAAAGCATCGCTCCAGAACCAAAACGGGACAGAGGCATGTGCAAGAAGTGTCAGGCCAGTTTCAACTATGTGACGGTGTTTGCGCTCAGCTGCACCGTTCTGCTGATGTGTATGAGGACAAGACACATGGTGTGAGATGCCAAGCTTCTGAAAGAAGGTGTTAAGGTTACGATACTCACCCCCCCAGTCTGACTGGACATGGATAATTTTGTGCTTAAGCAATCGTTCAACATGTGCTTGAAATTGCATAAAGACATGAAACACATCAGATTTGCGCTTAATAAGATAAATCCAAGTAAAGCGACTGAAAGCATCGATGAAACTGACATAATAGTTGTGACCACTAACAGAAGTTTGGGCATAGCCCCACACGTCTGAAAACACAAGCTCAAGAGGAGCCGTGACAACACGACTCGATACAGAAAAAGGCAACTGATGACTCTTGCCTTGTTGACAAGCATCACACACTAGAAACTCCTTATTACTCGACTCAACAGGAAGATGATGGCGATGAAGCACATGGCGCACAATGGGAGTAGCGGGGTGGCCAAGGCGAGAGTGCCACTGCGACGACGACACCCGAACACCACTGAAAACTTGAGAGACTCGTGGCACATCAAGTGCGTATAAGCCGTCGCGAGCTCGACCACTAAGAAGAACGTCCCTCGTGTCCCGGTCCTTAACAAAAAAATGGAAAGGGTGAAACTCAACAAACACATTGTTGTCACGAGTTAACTTAGGAATCGAGAGTAAACTACGTGTGACTGAGGGAACACGAAGGACATCAAGCAGATGCAAGGTTTTAGTGGTACGTGAAAGAAGAGATGCCTGACCAACATGTGAGATGGGCATACCTGATCCATTGGCCGTGCGGACCTGATCGTGACCGGTGTAGGGCTGGCGAGTGGCCAGCTTGTCAAGCTGACTCGTCAAATGGTCCGTAGCGCCCGTATCCATGTACCAGGCAGGATCCACCGAGTATGAAGGAGTGAACCCGGGATCCGGTGTAGCGAGAGCAGCTTGCTTCTCATTGCCCTTCCCATTTTTCCCAATGCCAAGAAAATCTCGTTTAAAGCGACGATGGCAGCGAGACGCCAAGTGCCCCTCGATGCCGCAGAGTTGACACTCAACCCCACCACCACATGCCTCGCAGTGGAGCCGCTTGCGGCCAGCCATCGGAGGTGGAGCGGGCGGACGGGGCTGGTTGCCTGAGGTTGGCGGCGCCTTCTGCTTGGCACCGCGGGCGCCCCCGCGGAGAGCAGCGTTCACAGAAGGGCCCTCCGTGTAGACGCCAACGGAGCGGCGAGCAGCGAGCCTCTGTTCGGTGTTGAGAAGGCGTGCATAGAGATCGCGAGGCGGCATCGGTGTGTCATGTCCATTAATGTTTTCAACGAGAGAATCATAGTCCTCATCAAGCCCATTGAGAATGAACGAAGTAAACTCCTCATCACGAAGAGGCTTCCCAATAGACGACAGTGTATCAGCCAAACTTTTGACCTTGTTGAAGAAGGCCGTGACGGAGAGGTCATTTTTCTTGACCTCACCCAGCTGGTTACGAATGGCAGAGGAACGGGCCAGCGATTGCGAGGAAAAGCTGGAGTCGAGCGTGGCCCATGCATCCCTCGACGTCGCGGCAAAGACGACCATGCCAGCCACGGATGGAGTGAGCGACGACTGAATAGCACCCAGGATGGCTTGATCTTGAGCAGTCCACCGACGATGAGCAGGGTTGGGGACCATGACAGAGCCACCATGGGACGAGGGTACCGGAACCATAGCCGAAGGGCACGGCAGGGAGCCATCAACATATCCTTCAAGGTAGTGGCTACGCATCAGCGGCAACACTTGAGCGCGCCACAGGGGATAGTTATCAGCAGAAAGCTTCACCGTCACTAGATGGGCTAAATGAAAAGGCCCTGGTTCGGCCATCGGCGCGGAGAGCGGCAGATCAGGCGGCAGACCAGGCGGCAGGACAGCACTATATGGGATTAGTGCATCGGCCGATGGTTGTTGATGATGGCCATAAGCCGCCGGGGAGTGCGCACCATACGGGAGCGCAGGAGGAGCGGCGTACATCTGGGCAGCGGCGTAGGACGTCGGGGCGGGAGCAGCATACGGCGCATACGACGCAGCCGACGGCGCGAGGTAGGGCGCCGGGTACGGGCCGCCATACGGCGCCTGGATGGGAGCGCCATAGGGCCCCGAGGCCAGCGGCGCATCGTGGTACGGGGCCGGGGCTGGAGGACCACCGTAGGCCGGCTGCCCATTGGCGCCGTAGGAGGCCGATGGTGGAGGCGCGCCCCGCGACTGGATCGGGGTGGCCGCGATCGGAAGCGCAGCAGGCGACCGAGGCGGCGGCAGCATGGCGGGCGATCGCTGTGGCGCAGGAGGTTGTGATCCCGTCGCAGTAGATCGGGCCCAGGCAAGTGGAGGCGACGCCAGGAACGGCGACTCCATCGCCAGAGTGGAGAGAGGCGGCGCGGCGGCGGGGGCCGGCGCGACGGCAGCAGAGGCGGCGGAAGCGTGACGCGGATCGAACGCGTCGTCTGATACCATGTTAGACGTATTAGGGTTTGGAACAATGCTCGATACCCTTGATGGGTACGTCTGATACCATGTTAGACGTATAAGAGGGAACCGTACAAATACAAGTTGTGTTACAACACGTATATCTAATATATACTTAGTCTAACATGGTGTGATGCATAACGAAGCCTGGACTGTTTGTAAAGTCAGCATGGACAACGGCACGGGAATCACGATCCTTATACGAGCGGGTGAGATAACGTCAGGTGCCCGTCCGCTGAAAATGCGCTCTGTTCGTTTGAGGGCATTCCCTTCCCAGAATAACTGGGATCGAACTTTGTCGAATTGGGTTTGAGTACCGTCGCATAAAAGGGACATACTCATCGCATGAGGAAATTGATGTGAGGCGAGTGTTGGCAAGGATCAGCCTCGGCCTCGAGGAGGGAAGTTGGCCTTGCCAAGGGTCAACCCTTTTTTTCAACTTTATCATGCGTGGTCGGATGCCATTCAGAATTGTTTAAGGTTTTGTGAGGCATAGGGATTTCAGGTAAGTGATTTCTTTTAACACAGTACAGACGCAAACGCTCATACATACACACATACATTCATCTCTATAAATGCACGCACGCACACCCTATCACTATGAGCACCTTCGAGAGACTGAGCCAGCATATCATCTTGAGATTTACGAAGCCAACGTAGGCGCCTCGTCATCGACGGGCGTCTCCTCCCACTGGAAGCGCATCGCCGGAAATCCTGGAATAAATTCAGGAATAATAATGCGACCACCAGGACTTAAATCCTGGTGGGCTGGGATACCACTGTCCCTCTAACCATCCAACCACAGGTTGGTTCGCGATATGATGGGGAATGAAGTGAGATTGCAGTTAAGGAGGTTGAGAATCCTAACACCCTCAATATGGTGTACCCCAAGGAAATCCTAAGGAACCGCTAGGGATTAGACTACTGATCCTAGCATTCCATCAGACCATCGCATCACCGTAGATTAGAATGCTTCTCCTCGTTGGATTAGTATGGATGTGGGTCCTCTTCTCTAGGTAGTTTCCATGTGATTGTTTTCAGAGTTAGTTGCACCATAAAATCTTGGTGGAATAATTAGCATTTGAAGCGTGGGTCCACAGTTGTTTCCATGTAAATTGCTCTGTCAAAGTAACAACATGAGAAAATCAAGCGAGGACAAAGCTACAAAATTATGTATTTCCTTCTTTCTACTTTTCGTATTCACACATGTCGTACAGGACTAAAATTGCCTTGAACTACTCCTAGAATTTGCTTCCTGTACATGTTGAGTTTGCTTTGGTCTAAGTATAAATTTGGTTTGCATTTAGTGAAAAATGCTTCAATTTGCTTCTATTGGAACATATGTAATTTCTATTCTTACTCCACGTTGCTTCTGACAATACCCAAATTTGCTTCAATTCAAGAATAATACGCTTCCATATTTTTTTCAGACTTCCATTAGTCATGGTGCTTCCATATACTGCAATCATGTATGTTTCCATATTCTCATGATGCTTCATTCTTTTGCATACTTGTTTCCATCATATGATAAGCATGCTTCCAACACTAGAAGTAATTCGCCATGACTCAAAATCGCTTCTTGCTCCAGATCATCATTCATTTTCTGCTATGAAGCATGTGTGACTGTATATTGAAGCACAATTTTGTTATGGTTGAAGCATGAAAATGTAGTATATTGGTGCATTTTGTACGCTAGTGAGCCATCGAAAACATAGTTTGGCAAATGTTGTAGCAACAACAAAAGAATTACCACCAACATTACCATGGTTGTGTAAATAAGGAAGCAAACAATTTGGAAACATAATGTAAGCTGGAAACAAACTACATATGATTTCAAATTACGTGTGTGCAACTAAAACAAAGGAAGCAGACAACAGGCAGTAGGAAACTTGATACACGGACCCAGAAGCATTATTGTATATGTGACAACAAACCACACATACTCACTCTAAGGTGCAGAGCCGGTCATGTTCAATTGCATGAAGAATCAGAGAAGATGCCGACTCGAACAAGAGTACTGTGCAGAGGTATGTCTTGGAGGAAGATGTTGCCGCCACCTACACTAGCAACCTCGATGTCGACGGCCCACTAGGGCAGTGGAGGCCAAGAGTCATCGTTGTCGTTCGGCCATGTGACATGCCTTCGCTCCAGAGAAGGGTCGGTGCACAATAACCTGCAATGTAAACCACGTCGCAGGCTAGAATCGTCGGTGTGCCTCCATGGCGCCTGGTGTGCCTACCACCCGCTGGTGAAGGGCACTGTAGCTGCCTACTAGCGACGGTGTGATCATATGGTGAGCTGCGACTGGTTGAGAAGGGGCCATGCCACATGTCGTGTTGAAGGTGGAGCGCTGAACAATGTCGAGCCCCCGAAAAAAACAACAACATCGAGGGGCATGGTCATCAGCGATGCAGTGGAGAGCAACAATCTATCCGATTTGGGAGGAAACTAACCGACCTGGGAGGAAGGTGTGGGATTAGGGGATGATGATCATAGGCATGCTTTTTTCCGCTGGAGTAATATAGGTGGTAGGACCAACATATTGTTGGAGCTTCTCAGCCATACAATTGAAAGGCAATCAACATGAGAGAACTAGTCAGAGGATCTTAATAGGTCAGACGTCTGCCTATAAGACTTTCCAAATCCCCATACAATTGAAAAGCAATCATCGTGAGAAAACTAGTGTGGGGATTGGAATAGATCAGACATCTGCCTATGAGCGTTTCCCAATCCTAAGGGCATGTATAATTGTGCTATTTTAAAAGTGTCATGTAAGATGAATGTTGAGTTGGAGGAGAGATAAACCACAATAAAAGGTTTGCCTTCTCTGAACTAAGAGATGATCTCTAACTATGAGAAATAAGACTAAGAAATAATCCATTGTACATCATTTTTTATTATCTCCTCTAGATTATGTGGCGGACTTAAGATAAAGCTGTCTTATCAAGCATTGTACATGCCCTAACAATCCTAAAAACCAAAAAAGAGATCAGAGCCTAAACTATTTGGAAGCACATATGAAATATAGAGTATATCAACATAGAGTAAATTAGTAAAGGCGATATTGGTTTTCCTTCCCAGAGCATATATGGAAAGCTTAACTAACTGCAGCGAATAAAGTACACTACCTTATACAACTCAAAAAAAAGTACACAACCTTTATTGAGATGGCAAATCAGTAAAGGCATAATTTACCTTTATTAAGATGGCAAAGTACTTTTATTTTGCCATGGCAAATTTACCTTTAGTGCAATAGCAAATTTAATTTAATTTTGCCACGGCAATTTTACTTTATACCATGGGAAAATTATTTTTAGTGCCATGTCAAATTTACTCTACATCCATGGTAAAATTACTTTCATTCCTCCTGGTAATTTTTGCTTTTACGGACCATGGTAAATTTATTTTATGAAACATGTCATTACACCTTTTTTGTGTTCTACACGATGGCAAATTTAAACCACATTTTTTTGTCTTCAAGTATATAGCAAGAATAGCTTACAAATTTTACACTCCTTATATTCTGGAATGGAGGGAGTATAAAACAACTTTTGCCATGTCGTTCCTGTAGTTTTTTGCCATAAAATTGAAATCATCGTAAACTTATAAGGCATCATTGCATGTATCGTGTGTTGGCCATGGCATTAGTTTGTTGCCATGGCAAATTATTGGGATCATGGCAAATTTTATTTGTTTCATATGCAAAACTATATACCTTTTGCCATGGACATTTGTGGTTTTAGTTAAAAATGGCATGGTGTTTTGCAATATGTTTGCCTGGATCAAACGACGCAGAGGGGGAGGTCGGGTGGGGGCTGAAAAATTCCTTTATATATAAATCATTCTTTTTTTTGCGAAACTTATATATAAATCATTCGTTTTTGTTTTGCAAGGTTTTCATATATTTTTTTCTTACTGTTTTGGTTTTTTTGGACTTCTTTTTAGTGCAACAGTAGGTAATTGGGTTGCGCTGGCCTTTTTCGTTTTTGAGACTGCTCCTGTTCCAGAAGGGCCAGCAGGAAACGTTCGATTTAGAGTCGCTCCCATTTTCGGTTAATCGGTTTGATCATTCGATCGGTCTGGGAGCTACCCAGATGGAACGTCAATATTGTGTTTTAACGTACGTACATTCTGATGTCTAGTTAAGGTACATTGTAGTCAAAATTGTACTACAACTAGACGTAAGGCGGCCACCTCGCTTATGCCTAATATATGCAGTACTTTCTTCAACCTTGTGTTTTAACATACTAGACGTAATTTTGTCTACTATTAAAGGAGAGTTCATTGATCATTTGGTTTGGTTTCGTCCCTCCACACAAAATCATGTCATGCATGAACTCAATTAAAATAAATAATTTTTTTTATCAAAAGCTCAACAAATAATCAAAACTTTCCTTGCCTCCCTATTCATATCCAAATCAAATCAAATCTTATCAAACCTCAACGAAAGCAAAAATTTCCTTGTCTTTTCCTATCTAGACTAAAATCAAACCTTACCAAAATCTACAAATATATATAATGGGTGTACTGACAAGATTAATATTGAACCACTAGAATTGTTATGTATGACCGGTTGCAACACACAGAGGCAACTTGGCGACTCTGCTATCCCGTTATTATGCCGTCGTTCTGCTTGTCGTTTGTTTTGCTTCTCCTTGCTTTGAGGAATTCCATAAGCACACGCAGCGCAGCGTCGACGTCTTCACTCCGCAGCAGCATCTCGGACACCTCCGCGGGTGTAACCTCCACCGCCGCAAGCAGTTGTTGAATCTCCGGGAAGAGAGCGTGGTCGTCGACGAGGTGATAGTTCCGGGCCAGCGTCCTGAAGGCCTCCCAGCCACAGTGTCCCATGTAGACGTGCATGTCCATGCGGCCCGGGCGTAGCAGCGCCCGGTCGAGGCGGTCCTTGTAGTTGGTGGTGAAGACGATGATGCGCTCCTCGCCGGTCGTCGACCACAGGCCGTCGATGACGTTGAGCAGCCCCGAGAGTGTCATCTTGTTGCGCTCCCGCCCCTGGAAGTATCCTCTTGCTCCGACGTCGCCGTCCTCGTCTGTGTCGGTGTAGTCGGTGTCGGCCGCCTGGCGTAGCTTGCCATCTTTTTCCCTGGACATGGTGTCGAAGCTGCAGTCAATGTCCTCGATGACGAGGATGGACTTGTTGGGCATGTCCATGAGCAGCCTCTGCAGGCACGAGTTGTCGTACACCCCGGAGAGGTCAAGGTCGTAGAGGTTGAAGCGGAGGTAGTTGGCCATGGCGGCGACCAGGCTGGACTTGCCGGTCCCGGGCGGGCCGTAGAGAAGGTACCCGCGCTTCCACGCCTTGCCGATCCGCCGGTAGTATTCCTTGCGCTTGAGGAAGCGGTCGAGGTCGGCCATCACGGCCTGCTTCATGGCCGGATCCATGGCGAGCGTGTCGAACGTGGCCGGGTGGTGGTGGTTGATGCCTCTCCAACTCGAACTCTCGTTGAGAAAGATCTTTAGCGCGCGGTCTCGCAGCCGCAGATCCTCCGCCGTGGACATAATGAAGGGCACGTACTTGTCGAGCGCCGTCTCCGTGTGCTCCGCGTCGAAGCTGAGCTCCAGGGATTCCTGGGCCCGACTCTTGCCGTCGTTGCCGCCGTTCTCGATGGACGTCCACCGGAACTCAACGCCTTGGAAGGTGTCGGCGGTGGAGCCCCCGTTCTCCATGCTCAGGAGCGTGCTCCAGCTGGCGCTCCCGCCGGGCTCCTTGTTGCGGGTGCGCGAGAGGCAGAGCCGGCTCATGCTCTGCGGGTTGATCTTGGTGGCCAGGTACGTGAGCGCCGCGTCGAACAGGTCGTTCTCGTTGTACCCGCCGCCGAGGCTGATGCCGCCGAGCACGCGCCGGATGACAATGGTGTGGCGCTCCTTCTTAGGAGCGCTGTAGCGGGAGCGCACGAACGCGGCGCCCCAGCGCACCGCGGCGCGCAGCTCCTCGGGCAGGAGCTCCCGCGCCATGCCGCGCGCCAGCATTGCGTACGCGCTCACCGTGCCGCCGTGGCGAGCGCCTTCTTGTACGCGTCCACCACCGTTGCCCCCTCCGGCGACGACGCCATGCTGCTTGTCTTTGGCAAGTACTCCATGGCTACGTACCAAGGACTTGTTTCGATCGAGTTGCGTCGCCTTGTGTTGCCAGTGTACGTCCTCCCCCTTGATTATTTATACTAGTATTGCAGAAGAAGAACCAACTTGATTGATTCTACCCGGACTCTACAGATCACAACGCGGATGATACGGAAACGGCTCTACGAGCGACCTGGCCTCCACACGGACTTTTACTGGGCCGGGCGATTTCTACTGGGCCGGTCGACGGTACTTCTTCCTATTCCTCTGTTTTTTGTCTTTCCTTTTTTTGACAAAAAAACAATAACGTCACTCGAAATCACTAATCGCAAAGACCGCTCCCACCTTGTCAGGTTATGACAAGTGGCGCGCTCAATGTGTGCCACTTGTCGCAACCTGCTAGTTTTCCCTTTCGTAGATCCGTTTATTCAAAATGTCTTATCTCTTAAACCGTGCGTTCAAATTTCGAACTGTTTTCACCGTTCGATTTCTTGCATCGATATCTTCAAAACTAGATCTCACGTTGATAAGTTTTGACGAACTTTTTTTTCACAAAAAAAGCCGGACGAAAAAACTTAACCGGGAGCATGGTTTTTTTCTTTTCCGAAACAGGCACGACCGTGCCTCTCCTAAAATCACAACCGTGCCACTCGAGGAAGCAAAACTGTGCCTCTCGTGAAAGAAAAAAATAAACAAAAAACACATTATTTTTCCGTTTTCGAGAAGGTACGACCGTGCCTCTCGCGAAAGAAAAAAATAAACAGAAAACACAAAATTTTTATTTCCGAAAGGCACGGTCGTGCCTCTCGCGAAAGCAAAACCGTGACTCTCGCGGAAGCAAAACCGTGCCTCTAGCAGAAGAAACAAAACAAAAAACGTGTTTTTTTTTCGTTTCCGAGAGTCATGGTCGTGCCTCTCGAGAAATAAAAAACGTGCGTCTCGCGGAAGCAAAACCATGCCTCTGGCGGATGAAGAAAAGAAAAACAGAAAACATGTTTTCTTTCAGTTTCCGAGAGTCATGGTCGTGCCTCTCGCGAAAGCAAAAAATGTGCCTCTCGCGGAAGCAAAAACATGCCTCTGGCGGATGCACAAAAAAATAGAAAATGTGTTTTTTCCCGTTTCCGAGAGTCATGGTCGTGCCTCTCGCGGAAGCAAAACCGTGCCTCTAGCAGAAGAAGGAAAACAGAAAACGTGTTTTTTTTTCGTTTTTGAGAGTCATGGTCGTGCCTCTCGCGAAAGAAAAAACGTGCGTCTCGCGGAAGCAAAACCATGCCTGGCGGATGAAGAAAAGAAAAACAGAAAACATGTTTTCTTTCAGTTTCCGAGAGTCATGGTCGTGCCTCTCGCGAAAGCAAAAAAAAACGTGCCTCTCGCGGAAGCAAAAACGTGCCTCTGGCAGATGCAATAAAAATAGAAAATGTGTTTTTTCCCGTTTCCGAGAGTCATGGTCGTGCCTCTCACGGAAGCAAAACCGTGCCTCTAGCAGAAGAAAGAAAACAGAAAACTCGTTTTTTCGCGCAATTTTTTTCCTGAATTTGTTTTTGTCTAAAAGTTAACGAAGACCGGTGGAAAACCGAAACGTTGAAAAACACCGGGAAAAACTGTTTGAAAAGCCAAAAACGCGTGCGGAAAAATAAAATAAAATCCGAAGGGAGCGTCCAGAGCGCGACACGTGGCGGGTGGCCGAGAGCGCGCCAAGTGGCACTGATCGTTGTGAGGCTCCAGAAGGAGCGCTCCATAACTAGTTGCTCCCAACGTCACTTGATATTCTTATATTGACCAGGCCGTGTTATGAGCTATGATACAACGCAGGCCACAAACCAGTTCCGTTTGCCTCTCCCTCAATTTTTTTCCCGTCCACTCCTTCCATTTTGCTCAACAGAAATCATCTTTTGTTTCCTTCATAAATTGAAAACCTTCTACAACTCTGCATCCAGTTCACTGCTATTAAGTAAAGATCATCATGTAAAGAAAGAGAACACTTCAATTCAGCACCATAATAATAGGCTCTCTAAAACAATTCTACCAATAAGACAAAATTAATATGTTTTATGTTTGAGAGCGTTGAGCTCGCAAGATGGGTCTTTTTGTGACATGCTTCTCTCCTCGTATGGATTAGACATTTTGCTATTTCTCATGTGATCGAGAAAATGGTTGTTTCTCATGTGAACGCCGGTACTAAGAACCATTTAATCTAGTCAGTAACAATTCTTCAATCTCTTTATTTTTAGAAGAGAACTGTTATTCAAGCCAATACAAGGGATAACAACATCTTGACCTAACGTCTATCAGCATTCTCAGTCGAATTATATGGATGATCACTCACTTAGAACTATTTTGCATTTTTCTATCTCTTGTTATGTTTCATTGCAAAACAATTCTCTTGTTACATTTTTTTTCTCTTGCACCAAGTTAAATCCTAGTATGTTGAATGCGCTACAACACGTGAGACTCATTTAAGCAAAAAAATAAAGGATAAAGGCAACATATTGAGTATTTGGTGACAAGCCCTAGAAAGCATCAAATTTTTTTGCGAGAAAACTTCCAATGTATTCATCTTCAATCATGGCAATACAACGGACACCAAAAATAAAAAAAATTATATCTAGGTCCATAGACCACCTAGCGACGACTACAAGCACTGAAGCGAGCCGAAGGCGCGCCGCCGTCATCACCCCTCCCTCACCGGAGTCGGGCAAAACTTGTTGTAGTAGACCGTAGGGAAATCGCCGTGCTAAGGCCCCATAGGACCAACGCAGCAGAACATCAACCGCCGCTGATGAAGAGTAGCGTAGATCGGAAGCATCCAACCTGAAGAAACACAAACGTAGAAGAACTATGACCAAATCCGAGCAAATCTACCAAGGATAGATCCGTCGGAGACACACCTCCACACGCCGACCGACGATGCTAGACACATCACCGGAACGGGGGCTAGGCGGGGAAGACCTTATTCCATCTTCTGGGAGCCGCCGCCGTCTCGTCTTCCCGAGCAGGACACAAACCCTAACAAAACTTGAAGAGAGCATCAAATTTTTTATTTGTATGTACCTAATCATAAGCTAGAAACCAGTATGAGAATATATCCGAGACAATATGCTCTATTAAGATATTTACGGATACACACACATTTATATATAGACACTATGTCCATGAGATTATTACAAATTAATCTGCGAAAAATATTTCATTTTTTGGTTCTTCCTTATTTTCTCTAACATATATGAGGATTTAGTTTGAACATCTATTGTTTGCGGAACAATTTGAACATCGACACTATAATATGCAGTGTATTGGAGATAGAAAAACTAATATAATTTTCTCTATAAACACGGTTCAAATTTATCACAGTAGATGCATATTTTTCATGAAGATTTGCTATTGCATTATAAGACACAAACATTAATATTTCAACATTATCATCTGATTAATTATCACAATTAACTTAGAGAAAAGTACTCAACTCGGATAAAACATATCATCTGAGTATCATTTATGGTCTGATAAAAAAAGGTTATAAGTAAATATAGAAGTTCGGTATAAGTATATCTAATTTATTTCTTATTCGGTTTGGGGTAATTTTTTTTATTTGATCGTACCTAGAGGTGACAGTGATGATGGGTGAGAGAAATATTGGTTGATTGATTGGTGATTCTACCCGGACTCGATCACAATGGTTCTATGCGGATACAATCTCGAAAATCTTTACAAACTCAACACACGCACGACACGGAAATAGGACAACAACTGGGCCCAGCGATTTCTACTGGGCCTTTCTTGTCTTGGCTACCTAGGCCGACTGAAAGACATTGCCATTGTGCACCACCACCGCTGCCCCCTCCGGCGACGACGACATGCTGCTTGTCTTTGGCAAGTAATCCGTGACTACCAAAGGGGGCTTGTTTCGAGTTGCGTCGTGTTGTGTTGCCGGCATTCTCCCCCTTGAGAATTTATATTGCAACAAGAACCATAACAGATTGATTCTTCCCTGAGTAGATTAAAACAAGAACCATAACAGATTGATTCTTCCCCGAGTACGCGGATACAAACTCAACATGTGCACGCCACGGAAACGGCTCTACGACAAGCAGTCAGAGGCTAGCGAACCAGGCAAGGCAGACCCGTGCGAGCTACTGGGCCTTTCTTGTCTTCGCTACCTGGCCCGACTGAAAGGCATTGCCATTGTGCACTAAGAAAATACCTAGATGGCAAATTTGTGTAATTAAATGTTTTAAAAAGGGAAAAATCTACAGAAAATTGCGATCTTCCAATACAAAGAATTATAAACTGTAAAATGTTGCCCTGCCATGGTCCATGGCAATTCTAAGGGCAATATTTTATGTGCAGAACATGACAAATTTTGAAAAATGGTTCGGCTGTTCACATCACATTCTTTTAGAAAATAAGTTTTGTAAAGAAAAAACATGGAAAATTTGCATTGTCCAGTATGAAAATAAATAAATTAACTACACAGCAAATACCTACAAAATGTGGCGAACAAAACAAAATCTAGTTGCCAACCCTTCTACAATGCCCACTAAGAAGATCAGTTATGACTTGTAGATTGACCATGATGTAATGCAAGTATTTGCCAAATTTGCCATGAATGTCTACATACAGAAAAAGATCTTTGATAGATTTATATATTCTTGAGCAAAAAATCTAGGCTTGGCATGATTTAATGAACATTTGCCAATAATAGAAAACTAAAAGTAGCAATTGTACAACTATGCAATTTGCCATATTCTTTGAATCAACTTAGCAATGGATGCATCCCGCAAAAAAAAAACTTAGCAATGGGTGCAAAACTTGCCATAAATTTTATTTGTGCTTGTGAGAAGGCAGAAAGTTTCCATGTTGATAAAATATCGTAGTATGTAAAAAAAATAACCATGGTATGTTAAAAATTGCCATGCTGTAATTAATAAAGTTGCCATGATCTAAGTAAAATAAATTTGCCATGGTGAGTCTACTAAATTTTCCATTGTAAGTCAAATATATTTTCCCATGGTGAGTCTAATAAATTTGCCGTGATCGAAGACCAAAAAATGCTAATGTAAATTTGCCATGATGCATACATATGATACTACATGCCATGATGCTCTAAGTTCGAAAATTTTCTAAAATTTACAAAGTTTTGGAAGCAAGGAATATGTTTTGAAATTGTCATGTGACCATAAGAAACAATTTTCAAAATGTTCTATTGTGTGACAAAAAAATTTGCTAGCGTTGTTGTGTGTGGAAAACAAAATTCCTATAATTTTTCATGGTACATAAAGTTTATTTGCCATCGTCCATAAAAGTTTGTAGAGCCATGACACTTTAATATGCTCTACAACATGTCAAAATCCTTTTATTGTTAAGGTCCCATGGCAAATTTATGAAAATTATTCTCTCATACATGGCAAAACTGGCAAAAATGTCTAAAAGTCACATGGTAAATTTTGGAAATTCATTTCCTAAAGTAAACATGTGCAAGTTTGCCATGATGGTAAATTTAGTGCAAATTGCCATATGTGAGAAATAAAAATTCTCAAATTTGCCAAGTGACCGTACAAAATGTCTTCAAAAAGTTGAATGATATAGAATGTAATTTTCCCTAAAATTGCCATGATGTAGTTCAGCCAAAATTGCCATGCTGGAATCCAACAAATTGTTGTAATGGTCACAGAACATAAAAAAATTTCTCTAAGAAAAAATAGATCAACTAAAATATGCTTTAAAAATTGCAATGGCATTGAAATCGACCACTGTTGTGAAAACATTGTCATGGTCCACTGAAAACATTGCCACAGCCTACAAATACACTATGCTAACAAATCACTCTCACCTCTTATATGTTTACTTGATTCAAGTGGAATCATAATTCAAGCGAGCGCGGCAAAAAAGCAGTACACATCATGTTATCTACCTCACCAATTTGGAAGGGTGGGGACGCAAAGGGAGCATATGAATTTGCCGCCGTGGCATTTCACATCGCCTGAAACGCGGCACACACAACTTCAGGATGGGGGGAGAAGGACAGGACGCCAGAGACGCCGGTGGCGGGTAACCTAGAGGAGCACGAAAGTGTCCTGGATTAAGCCCGTCACCGGTGACAACGAGCGTGGTCCCCTCCTCGTCCTGCTCGAGCTCCCCTTGGAGAGCCACCTGCTACTTGTATATGCGTTGGGATTTCCCCGAAGAGGAAGGGTGTGATGGAAATATGCCCTAGAGGCAATAATAAGATGGTTATTATTATATTTCTGTAATCATGATAAAGGTTTATTATTCATGCTAGAATTGTATTGACCGGAAACTTAAATACATGTGTGGATACATAAAAAAACGGTGTCCCTAGTAAGCCTCTACTAGACTAGCTCGTAGATCAAAGATGGTTAAGGTTTCCTAACCATAGACATGAGTTGTCATTTCATAATGGGACCACATCATTAGGAGAATGATGTGATGGACAAGACCCAACCGTTAGCATAGCATATGATCGTTCAGTTTATTGCTACTGCTTTCTTAATGTCAAATACATGTTCCTTCGACCATGAGATCATGCAACTCCCGGATACCGGAGCAATACCTTGTATGCTATCAAACGTCACAATGTAACTAGGTGATCATAATGATGCTCTATAGGTATCTCCGGAGGTGTCTGTTGAGTTGGCATGAATCGAGATTGGGATTTGTCACTCCGTGTATCGGAGGGGTATCTCTAGGCCCTCTCGGTAATACACATCACAAGAACCTTGCAAGCAAAGTGACTAAGGAGTTAGTTGCAAGATGATGTATTGCGGAATGAGTAAAGAGACTTGTCGGTAACGAGATTGAACTAGGTATAGAGATACCGACGATCGAAACTCGGGTAAACAACATACCGACAGACAAAGGGAATTACGGATGTTGTCATAAAGGTTCAACCGATAAAAGATCTTCGTGGAATATGTAGGAGTCAATATGGGCATCCAGGTCCCGCTATTGGTGATTGACCGCAGAGGTGTCTCGGTCATGACTACATAATTCCTGAATCCGCAGGGTCGCACGCTTAACATTCGTTGACGCTAGAGTATTATTGGGATATTTAACGAGTGGTAACTAAATGTTGTTTGGAGTCCCGGATGAGACCCCGTATGTCACGAGGAGTCTCGGAATGGTCGAGAGGTAAAGATTTATATATGGTAAGTCATATTTTGGGTTCCAGAAAAAAGGTGCAGTTTTTTCGGCATTGTACTGGGAAGCTTCCAGAAAGTTCCGGAGGATCCGGAGGGGTCTGAAGTCCACAAGTGGATCCACCACGGCTCAAGGGCTAGCATGGGCTGTGGGGAGGCGCCCTGGCCATATTGGGCTAGGCGCACCAAGTCCTTAGAAACCCATGTGGCTAGGCAAGGCAAAAAAGGAAGGAGTCCTAGTAGGAATAGGATTGGACTTGGAGTCCAAGTCCTCTCCCCCTTAGCTGCGCCCTACGGCATGGAGGGGCTGTTTCCCATGCCCCTCCACCTATATATAGAGGGGAGGGGTGCCCCAAGAGGACACACCAAGCCCTTGGCGCCCCTCTCTCTCTCTCTCTCTCTCTCTCTCTCTCTCTCTCTCGTTACTCCATAGTTCCACCGCCTCGTCCCGGCGACGCTTAGCGAAGCGCTGTCGGTGCTCCACCACCACCATCACCACCAAGCCGTCGTGTTGGTTGTGATCTTATCTACTTGTCCTCTCCCACTTTCTGGATCAAGAAGGAGGAGACATCATCGAGCTGCACGTGTGCTAAACTTGGAGGTGTCGTCCGTTCAGCACTAGATCGGTTGGGTCGTGATCGGATCGCGAAGAGTACGACTACATCAACCGCGTGATAAACACTTCCGCTTAGCAATCTACAAGGGTATGTAGATGCTTTCCCCCTCTCGTAGCTATACATCTCCATGGATAGATCTTGGATGTGCGTAGAATTTTTTTGTTTTCCATGCGACGTTCCCCAACAGTGGCATCATGAGCCAGGTCTATGCTTAGATGATATGCACGAGTAGTACACAAAAAATTTGTGGGCGGTGATGTTCATACTGCTTACCACCAACCTCTTATTTTGATTTGGCGGCATTGTGGGATGAAGCGGGCCGGACCAACCTTACCTGTCCACGCACAGGAGACTGGTTCCACCGTCTAACATGCAACTTGTTTTGCATAAAGGTGGCTGGCTGGTGTCTGTTTCTCCTACTTTAGTTGAATCGAATTTGACTACCGCCGGTCCTTGAAGAAGGTTAAAACAACAAACTTGATAATCACCATTGTGGTTTTGCGTAGGTAAGAACGGTTCTTGCTAGTTGCCCGTAGCAGCCACGTAAAACTTGCAACAACAAAGCAGAGGACGCCTAATGTCACAGCCCTAGCTCATCCCCTGTTGTCATTGCTTGATCATCATGTCATCATGTTTTAAATTCAAATGAATTTGAATTGGCGATGTTCAAACCCTAGCACTAAATCAATTCAAATAGGGTTGAATAAAATCTTTTTCAATAAAACCAAAATGTCCCTAAGAAAAGTTCATGATTTCTGGTTAAGGTAGAATCCTCTGCCAAAAATGATGAATATATTTTTAGGTCATTTTTGGATTTTTGAATTAAATCACAACTATTTGAATTGGGGCTTTTAAATGCTATATATATTTTCAACAGCTCCAATAATTCTGAAACTTTTGTTGGAGCTCTGGAATTATTCAGTTAGAATCCAAAAATATTTTCAGAATTTACTAGAATGGTTTAGTACTTTTACTAAATCAAAACAGAAAAAATAAATTAGAAAACAGAAACTAATTTGGAAGCGGAGAGAGAGAGACAAGAAGATTAACCTGGCAGCCCACCTGGCCTAGCACTGTTGGCCCAGCCCACCAGGGGCAAGGTTGTCTTCAACCTTGTGCCCACTAGCAAGCCAGCGCACGCGTGCCCGTGCACCACCTCCTGCTTCGCGCTGGCGAGCTCTCCCTTTCCCCCTTCGCGCCACGGAGACGTCCAGAGACCTCTCTCACCTCCCCCGCACTCACTGCTCTCTCTCCCCTCCTCTGTTTCTCTCTCACGCCCGCGACCGAGAGCTGCCGTTGCCGCGGTCCGCTGTCACCGCGCTCACCGATCACCCCTCACTCCACTGTCGTGTCCAAGAGCTGCGCGGCACTGCCCCACGCCTCTCCACCGAGCTACGCAATCGCCGGACAAAGTGACGCCTCGCCATCGAGCTCGACCCCGCCACCTCTGTGCCGAGATCGCCATCGCCGTTACGCCGCTGTCCGGACCTCCCCGAGCTCGCTGAGCGGCCCTACCGACTCCGTGTGAGCCCCTGCTTCGTTTCCCCCTAATGCCATGCTCAATTTTGAGCTCTAGCCGCCTCCTACACCGGAGCCGAGACGCTCTGCCGCACGAGCACAACGTCGGCGACACTCCGGTGACCTTTTGGTCATGCGTCGGTGTGCAACGCGTTCGCAGCTTCACTTAGTGTAGTGCAAGAGCTTTGGTTCCCTCGTTTGCATCCCGTAGCACCAAAGCCGCGAGCTCCCGAGCGCCAGCCGCCGCGGTTGAGCTCACCGCTGTCGACTCCGTCCACCTCAGCTCCGGCCGAGCCCACCGTTGGACGTGCCATCACCATAGCTCTTCACATAGCCCGCCCGCGCATCGAATGGTGCACTCTAGGCGATTTTCGAGCCACGCCGCCATCTTGGGCCTCGCCGGTGGTTTAGCCCCGGTTGACCAGGGATTTGACCCCCCTGGGTCACTGACATGCGGGGCCCTGTCCTCCTAATCACGTAGTTAGGGTTAGTTAATTTAGGATTAGCCACAAAGTCACTGACATGTGGGCCCCAGTGTCAGGTTTGACCTGGACCGCCCCTGTTGACATGCTGACATCATGCTGACGCAATTAAGAATTTTCTGGATTAAAAATAATTCAGGAAATTCCAGGAAATGTTTAAAACTTCAAAAAATCATAGAAATTAAACCGTAACTCCAAATGAAATAATTTATAGATGAAAAATTATCAGAAAAATCCAATCTATCCATTGGTACTGTTTTCATGCATGTTTGAACAACTTATACCTGCTGCTCAGGTCAAACCAATTAAATGGCATTTGAATAATCACATATGGAGTTTCAATTTGAATCTTGTATTCAAACCAACTCCATTTAAATTGTTGCAAGCTACATTAGCCAAAATCACAACATGTTGCCATGTCATGATCATGCACCATATTGTTGCATTGCATTGATTGTGTTCCTTCTCTGTTGCCGGTGTTTGTCCCCTCTCAGTATACGTTGTTTCGACGATGTGATCGATGACACTGGTGAAGACACAGTGCTATCTTCTAAAGTGCCAAGCAAGCAAAACTCCCATTGAACATTCCGATACAATCCCACTCTCTCGCTCTTGCTCTCTTTTACTGCATTAGGACAACAACGTTTCAACTGTTACATGATGCGGTAGTTGAACCCCTTTCCTCTGCATGACCTGTCATTGCCACAGTAATTAGTAAAAACCCACTAGCATGAGTAGGAGTTGTTTGAGCCATGATGTGCCTACTCATTCATGCTTGCTTGTTATGCCTGCTATGCTTAGAGTTGCGTCAGGTCTGATTCATCTAGGATGGATTGGAATGGTGTGAACATGTCCTACTGTTGAGAGCTAAGTGTGTGAACATGATTTGGTAAAAGGTAGCGGTGAGAGGCCATGTAGGAGTACATGGTGGGTTGTCTCATTGAAACCGTTCTCAGGAACTGAGTTCTGTGTTTGTGATCCAAGAACAGCTACTACCATACATTGGGCCCGAAACCCATGCACCCTCTCAGTTTATTGATCGCCTTGTCCGCTGTCCAAGAGTTGCAAGTAGTTTATGGTTTTTGTAGTATTCTGGAGGCCGTGCGCATCACTGACCCTAGGGGTGGCCTGTGATGCGGCAGGTACGTGGCCCGGTGTACCGAGACGCCCATTTGGTGAATATGCCCTAGAGGCAATAATAAAGTATTTATTTTATATTTCCTTATATCATGATAAATGTTTATTATTCATGCTAGAATTGTATTAACCGGAAACTTGATACATGTGTGAATACATAGACAAAACACCGAGTCCCTAGTAAGCCTCTACTAGACTGGCTCGGTTAAGTTTCCTAACCATAGACATGTGTTGTCATTTGATGAATGGGATCACATCATTAGGAGAATGATGTGATGGACGTGACCCATCTGTTAGCTTAGCATATTGATCGTTCAGTTTTATTGCTATATCTTTCTTCATGACATATACATATTCCTTTGACTATGAGATTATGCAACTCCCGGATACCGGAGGAATACCTTGTGTGCTATCAAAGTCACAACGTAACTGGGTGATCATAAAGATGCTCTACAGGTATCTACGAAGGTGTTTGTTGGGTTGGTTGTTGGGGAACGTAGCAATAATTCAAAATTTTCCTACGTATCACCAAGATCAATCTAGGAGATACTACCAACGAGAGAGAGGGAGAGGGAGTGCATCTTCATACCCTTGAAGATCGCTAAGCGGAAGCATTACAAGAACGCGGTTGATGGAGTCGTACCCGCGGCGATTCAAATCGCGGAAGATCCGATCTAGCGCCGAACGGACGGCGCCTCCGCGTTCAACATACGTACAGCCCGGGGACGTTTCCTCCTTCTTGATCCAGCAAGGGGAGAGGAGAAGTTGAGGGAGAACTCCGACATCACGACGGCGTGGTGGTGGTGGAGCTCATGGTTCTCCAGCAGGGCTTCGCCAAGCACTACGGAGGAGGAGGAGATGTATGAGGAGGGAGGGGTTGCGCTTGGGGAAGGGGTGCGGCTGCCCTCTCCCTCCCTCACTATATATAGGGGGAAGGGGGGGGGAGGAGGCGCCCTAGGGGAGGGGCGGCGGCCACAGGGGAAACCCTGGATGGGTTTGGGCGCCCCCACCCATAGGAAACTTGCCTCCCAAGCCAGGAGGGGTGGCTGCCCTAGGGGAGGCGCCCCCACCTCTCCACGTTACGTGAGATGGGGTGGGAAAGGCGCACAGACCCTTAGTGGGCTGATGTGCCCCCTCCCCTTTGCCCATAAGGCCCCCCAACGCTTGCAGGGGCCTCTGAAACCCCTTTCGGACACGCTGGTCGTCACCCGGTACCCCCGGAACGATTCCGGACTCCAATACCCTTCGTACAATATATCGATCTTCACCTCCGGACCATTCCGGAGTTCCTCATCACGTCCGGGATCTCATCCGGGACTCCGAAGAAACCTTCGGTAACCACATACTATTTCCCATCACAACTCTAGCGTCACCGAACCTTAAGTGTGTAGACCCTACGGGCTCGGGAGACATGCAGACATGACCGAGACGTTCTCCGGCCAATAACCAACAGCGGGATCTGGATACCCATGTTGGCTCCCACATGTTCCACGATGATCTCATCGGATGAACCACGATGTCGGGGATTCAATCAATCCCGTATACAATTCCCTTTGTCCACCGGTATGTTACTTGCTCGAGATTCGATCGTCGGTATCCCAATACCTCGTTCAATCTCGTTACCGGCAAGTCTTACTTGTTCCGTAACGCATTATCCCGTGACTAACTCCTTAGTCACATTGAGGTCATTATGATGATGCATTACCGAGTGGGCCCAGAGATACCTCTCCGTCATACGGAGTGACAAATCCCAATCTCGATTCGTGCCAACCCAACAGACACTTTCGGAGATACCTGTAGTGCACCTTTATAGCCACCCAGTTACGTTGTGACGTTTGGTACACCCAAAGCATTCCTACGGTATCCGGGAGTTGCACAATCTCATGGTCTAAGGAAATGATACATGACATTAGAAAAGCTCTAGCAAACGAACTACACGATCTTGTGCTATGCTTAGGATTGGGTCTTGTCCATCACATCATTCTCCTAATGATGTGATCCCGTTATCAATGACATCCAATGTCCATGGTCAGGAAACCATAACCATCTATTGATCAACGAGCTAGTCAACTAGAGGCTTACTAGGGACATGTTGTGGTCTATGTATTCACATATGTATTACGGTTTCCAGTTAATGCAATTATAGCATGAACAACAGACAATTATCATGAACAAGGAAATGCAATAATAACCATTTTATTATTGCCTCTAGGGCATATTTCCAACATGTGGAACCCCCCTCCACGGTTTACTCCTCCGGTCATATTCACTTAGTGCTTAGGCGAAGCCCTGCGTGGGTCACTTCACCATCAACGTCACCACGCCATCGTGCTGACTGAACTCTCCCTCGACACTTTGCTGGATCAAGAGTTCGAGGGACGTCATCGAGCTGAACGTGTGCAGAAAGGGTTCGACTACATCAATCGCATGATAAATGCTTCCGCTTAGCAATCTGCAAGGGTATGTAGATGCTCTCCCCCTCTCGTAGTTATGCATCTCCATGGATAGATCTTGCGTGTGCGTATTTTTTTTTGTTTTCCATGCAACATTCCCCAACAGGGTGATGTAGTATCACTACAAGAAAACACTTATGTGATGATATGTGTTTGTCACAGTAGGTCACGTTTTCTATCACGCATGTGCATGATGATTTTATGATAGAATAAAGATAGTCATACATGTGATGTCGTAGAAGTGTTCCATGACAATACTCAATTTATTGTCACGGAAGTGTTCACTTCCGTGTTGATAAATGGCGCGTCATGGAAGTGTTTTCGTTAACGGTAACTGACACGTGGCATCCATCGCAATGGGTCACCATTAAACTATCGGGTGCCGGTTTTGGATCTGATACCCGTTAACATCCCGAACCAATGGCGATTTTCCACGTGTAAAATTCCCATTCGTGAACGGAACCACGAGTCAGCTCGGCGTTGCATCAGATGTCATTCGTCCAATGGACAAGACGCGCCAATAAAATGTCGACACGTAGAACGGCCCAACAGTAGCCCATTTAAGTTAAAAGGGCTAGCCCAGCCAAAGGCCCAAAAGATTTTGTCAGATACTAGTGGACTGTCCCGTTAAGAGCTTGCCATGTTCTGGGCAAAGTTACGGCCCATATCATATCTAGCCCGTTAATAGTACACTGTGTTCTTGGGCCCATTAAAAGGCCCGGTTTGTATTCCGTCCTGTTAAAGGGCCACTGAACAGTTTGACCCAGTTCGGCGCAATGTTGTTTTGGCCTATTAGCGGCCCTTGGTGCAATTGGGCCATTTTTAGCCCGGTTTCACTTTCGGGCATTCAACGACTATGCTGCATTTGGGCCAATTTCTGGTCCGAAGTGACATTCGGCCTCTTAACGGCCTGTGAAAGTGCGTTATATCGACTAGAGGGGGGTGAATAGGTCATTTTTACAAATTCTTCACTGAGGAAATACAACTTGAGGAATTTGCTAAGTAACAAACTACAAGCAGCGGAATAAGTACTCATGTGCATGCATAACAAGACAGTAGCATGGTCATCATGATGAAATGAAACATACACATAGCATAGGTAGCGTGTAGACAGGATAAGCAGGCAGAAGATAAGATGACTGAAGGAATAGGATTGAGGAAATTGAGAAAGTCTTCAGTCAAAGTCTTCAAATAGTATCGTTCAAGTACGCAGCAAGTATGCGAGGAAATGAAAGAGTCGAGGAAATAGAACTAGTAGCTCGGTGAAGACAGTGATTTGGTAGACCAGTTCCAACTGCTATGACAGTTGTACGTCTCGTTGGAGCAGCTTTTTATTTAAACCAAAGGACACACACTCCCAGGACACATAGTCCTTACTGTATTCTCCTTGAGCTAAGGTCACACAGACCTCGCCCAATCACTCGTGGTAAGTCTTCAAGGTGATTTCCAAACCTTCACAGACTTGGTCACCCGGCGATCCACAGTTCCTCTTGGATGCTCTATTCCTTGACGCCTAACCATCTGGAAGATACAGAGTCTTCAAAGGTAATAAGTGTCAGTTCCACACAGGAACAATCTATTCAGTGATGCTCAATCACTTTGGGTTTTAGGTGTTGGGGTTTTGGGTTTTTCCTCACTTGATGATTTTCGCTCAAAGTCCCCGGAGGATGGGATGCTCTCAATCACAAGTGTCAGTTTCTCTCAAAGCAGCCAACCAGCTAGTTGTTGTAGGGGGCGGCTATTATAGCCAGGGAGCAGCCCGACATGATAAGGTATAAATGCCCATCAATGATATGACCGTTAGGTGGATAAGATATTTGGGACAGCTGGCGCTTACCACAGCAACGATCGGAAATTTGAGCTCTCAAATTCCTCAGGGCTATCATGTTCCTCACTTGTAGTCAATCCGCACTAGCGAATTCCTTACTCCTCAGTCAGAACAAATTCCTCAGAGAACAGAAGAACTTCGTCTCTGTCATTGAAGAAACTGACTGAACTGTATGAGATTTCCAATGGCTTCACTCGAAAGGATTGGGTATATGTAGGCTTTGAGTTGAGCATCACTTGGAAACTTTTCCTTAGTTTTATCTCGACCCCCTTTAACAGTACGGTGTTTCCTATGACTCAAAAAATAGAAAAATAAACTATGAAAACAAAAGTCTTCACGCTTCATAATCCTCGCATCAATATCAAAGTCTTCAAGGTCACACCAATTTCCTCATTTTCAAAGTCTTCAGGAAAACTAAAGTCTTCAACTGAAGACATTCATTTTTAGGGGTCAACTTTCTTCGTAAATATCAAACTCCTCATAGATTTGTAGAACATGTGTACACTCACAAACACATTAGTCCCTTAACCTATAAGTATTCAATACACAAAAATCACTAAGGGGCACTAGATGCACTTACAGCCTGTAATCTTCGTGGATAAATTTCATCCCACCTGACTATCGACCTGTTAAAGGCCCGTGATATAGTTGGGCCTAATTATGGTCCGCTTTGCATCTGGCATGCTTACAGCCCATAATGTGATTAGGGCAACCAAGGCCCGAGATAAATTTTGGCACATTAACAGACCGTCATGTAATTGGGCCAATCATGGGCCGAGGTATATTTTGGCCTGTTATTGGCCCGTGAATTGTTCGACACAATTCAGACCCAGTCTACTTTTCAGCTTGTTAAAAGCACATGGTATTTTCTGGCCCAACTAAGGCTCGCGGTTTACTCATCCTGTTAAAGGTCCGAAACTACTTTGGGGGCCAATTTACGTATAGGCCTGCTAATGACCTGAGATTATTGTGGGCCCATGTTTTGGCCCATATATACCGAGCTATATGTCGGCCCGTTTGCGTAGCATAATTTTTTTTATATACTGCTGACAGACCGATAATGTTTTGGCCCATTGGCCTCTATCGAAGATTACAGCCTTTTCAGAGAGCGATGATAGCATATACAGTAATAAATTGTAGCATAGTGACTAAGAATAAACCTAGACTATACAATAAGGAAATTACGCAATATTACATCCACTGGGCATCAAAATTCGCTATCAGTGATAAGAAAGTGCTACCAGATAGCATATTATATACATTGGGCATCAAAGGTCACCACCAATGCAGATAAACATGCCGACAAAATAATACACAGAACTGACAGCACTACAACACAGTTCAGGAAAGATTAACCCTGCCTAGGAGCTGCAGCATAAGCAGCTGAGCAAGCTGATGAGACTGCACTTTTTTGACGCTTATATCCTCTAACTCTAGTTGCATAGCTGATGACCCACAAGTATAGGGATTAATCCTAGTCCTTTCGGTAAGTAAGAGTGTCGAACCCAATGAGGAGCAGAAGGAAATGATAGGCGGTTTCTGACAAGGTATTCTCTGCAAGTACTGAAAGTAGTAGTAACAGATAATTTTGTAGCAAGATAATTCGTAACAAGTAACAAGTGACAATAGTAACAAAGGTGTAGCAAGGTGGCCCAATCCTTTTTGTTGAAAGGACAAGCCGGAACATTCTCTTATAGTAAGCAAAGAGTTCTTGAGGACACATGAAAATGTCATCTAGTCATGTTCATCATATTTATTTGATTCACTTTTGCTACTTTGATAATTTGATATGTGGGTGCACCGGTGCTAAGATGTTGTTATTAGATGAACAAGCAACAATCTTATAATTACCCCCTCTCACAAGCATCCGGTGCTAGTGGTATTACCAGTGGAGTATGGCTACAGTCTGCTGGAGTCGGGCCTAGGTTTTGTGGCGCTGGTTCGTCAATAAAAGTGGGGTGCTATCTGATATCTCCGGTACCACCACCTTCTTCAAAGACCTTGTTTGTACTCCTTCAGGTTCTGCAATCACCCTCTTTCTTTTGGATAACTGATACACAAGAACAACATTTGAATGGGAAAACATGGTATCATGATAGATGGAATATGTATTGATAATAAATAAGAATGGCATCTTCACATATATGATGAGTAAACTAAGCAGATGGTGGTGCAACGAAGTAGAAGAAATTCAAGACAACTTATGCAAGATACGTGCAACGAATAAAACCTTGCCAAATTAGAACATGCACCTCGATGGGCGAACATGATATGTCATTTGCATTTGACTCCCCGAGCTCAGAATAGTCATTATGAGCATATTCTAAACGAGAATGCGTAGCTGGGGACCGTGTGGGTTTCATTGCATCCAGGATGGAACTCAATCCCTTGATGCCAAGTCTGTTAGCTATTGTATTGTTCCGTAATATTCTTATGATGTGTACACTATCATATTTATTGTGATCATGTTCAATATCTGAGATGCATGAAAACATAAATAGTAGAGAGATTATCTATGTAATGGGTATGATATTCTAATATAATAGTGGCTCCCTGTAAACCCTTGTGTGCTATCTTTGGAATTCTAATGAGAGAGCCCACGTGTGCTCTATTTTGGTGTGTACATTAATATAATCTAACACTACTACACAAAAAGTAGGCTCCCTGTTGGAAGCTCCAAAAAAATGATAGTTGGCAGATGATAAGTTCAAAATATATTGTATACAATGTTTATTGTCAAACGATGATGACGAGAGTGCACAGAGAAGAAGTATCCCCTCATCTCTCTATACATGGCGCACATGTATTTCAAAACTCACGTGGTAACATTTGCTGACCAATTAAATGTGTCTCTATTTTATTAGTATCTGTATCACATCATATTCGAATTTGGATAGCTAAACTTTGGAATTATGAGTGGCATGTAGTTTAGCTTGAAGGATGGATGGATCAAAGTCAAACTAGTTAGTACATTGGGTAGACGAAGGAGGAGGGAAATATCACAATTTTCTATGAATGGATGGATGGGCGGATGACCCAGAAAACTAAAATGAAACCGAATACTCCACATCAACACACCATTTTGAATTCTGAATGCATTGTGTGAAGAATTATATAAGGAGCTATAGTGAAGTTTTTTTTTACATCAATGACTTTAATAAGTTTTTAAGAATAATTTTAATAAATTGTCGCGGCAACGCACATGCAGAGCATTAGGACCAGCCCATTTCGTGACTGTACGTAAACCTTTCTGTTTCCGGTTTTGGGAATGTTCCACGGGTATCCAGCCAGTTTATTTCGGTTTGGGGAACATTCTAGAAGATCCAGAACTGTGTTATCTTTCTTTTCCATTTTATTTTTGTTTTTCTCTGTTTCTTTTTTCTTTCCTTTTTATGTGTTTTTTGATTCCTTTTTTATTTTCAGTCCTATTTTATTTTCTTTCATTTTCGCTTTCTGGTTCAAAAATGTTCAAAAATTCAAAACATGTTCGCCTATTCCAAAATTAGTTCATTTTTCTATAAAACGTTCCTCTTTTGTAAAATTCAGAAATTCATAAAACTTCAGAAAGTAAATTTTATTAGAGTCTCAAAAATGTTCTAAATGTTTTTTAAAAATGTTCTAAATGTTTTTTAAAAATGTTCTAATTTTTTTTAAATGTTCGCGCTTTTAAAAAAAGATCAAATTCCAAAAGGCTGTGTTTTCAAATTTTGCTCATAAATTCAACAAATGTTCACACTTTTAAAAACTGTTCATGTACTATTTGTTTTTATCTTTTTCAACGTTATTTTATTTAAGAATATGTCAGAAATTTCAAAAAATATTCATTTCTAAATATTGATCAAAATTCAAAAAGAATTTGTGTTTTCAAATTTTGTTCATGAATACAAAAATGTTCGCATATTAAAAAATCGTGTTTTTTCAAAAAATGTTCACAATTTTTCTACCAAAAAATGTTCGCAAATTTGAATAGTGTTTAGTTACATAAAATATTTGCTTTCAAATTCTGAAAATAATTAGGATCTGCGCTGCATATTGGTTCGTAAAGGTTGATGCTGCTACCTAATCAGAAAATCTTGCTAACTAGTTGGTTGCGGCTCGTGGTTGGCAGCATGAGATTGCTGGATCGATTCCCATCGATGTCGGTTTTTTTGGAGGTAGAAAGGTTCCCTGGCGGTCACGGGCCGGCACAGTCGAAGACCGCCTGTGCAGAACTACGACTCTTGTCCTCCCTGCGCCTTGCAAGCAAGCCACGGACCAAATTCGCACCAGCTGCTTCCGGGAGCAACTAGTTAACGAAAGCTCCTTCGGGAGCCTCAGAACGATCAGTGCCACTTGGCGCGCTTTCAGCCGCCAGCCACGTGTCGCGCTCTTGGCGCTCCCTCTGAATTTGTTTTTTTTTAATTTATGCACGTGTTTTTGACTTTTCAAACTGGTTTCTCCCAGGTTTTTTCATCGTTTCGGTTTTCCACCGGTCTTCCTAAACTTCTAGACCAAAAAAGTTTCCGAAAGAAAAATTTGCGCGAAAGAAGGCGTTTTTTTTTCCGCGACAGTCATGGTTTTTCTTCCGCGAGAGGCACGGTTTTGCTTTCGCAAGAGTCACGGCCGTGCCACTCGGAAATACGAGTTTCTTTTTTTATCCTTCCGCGAGAGGCACGGTTGTACTTTCGCGAGAGTCACGGCCGTGACTCTCGGAAACGGAAAAAATGTGCTTTCTGTTTTTTTCTTCCGCGAGAGGCACGGTTTTACTTCCGAGAAAGGCACGGTTGTGCTTTCGCGAGAGGCATGCTCGGGAACGACAAAACGTATTTTCTGTTTTTTTCTTCTGAGAGAGGCACGGTTTTGCTTCCGCGATAGGCACAGTTGTGCTTTCGCGAGAGGCACGGCCGTGCCTCTCGGAAACGAAAAAAACATGTTTTCTCTTCTTATGTTTTTTTCTTCCGCGAGAGACACTGTTGCGATTTCGTGAAAGGCACGGGCGTGCTTCTTTCGGAAAGGAAAAAACCTGTGCTCCCGGTTCGGTTTGTTGTCCTTTTTTTTTGTTCGGTTTTTTCGTTGACGAACTTTGGATCTATTTTTAAAGATATCGACGCGAGGAATCCAATGGTGAAAACGGTTCGAGATTTGGAAGCACGGTTTAAGAGATAAAACGTTTTGAATAAATGGATCTAAGAAAAAAGGGAAAATTTCTGGGTTATGACAAGTGGCGCACATGCAGCGCGCCACTTGTCGCAACTTGGGAATGTGGGAGTGATCTTTGCAATGAGTACTCCTTAATTAGTGAATTCGGCTACTTCCTTGCTTCCCTCGGCCGCAAGTTCATTTTTCATTTCTATGTTGTTGTTCTTGTAGAAAAAATTTCCTTTTTTTACTATTGAATTTTTTGCTGAAATCCTTTTTACAGAATTTAAAAAAGTTAATTCATTGAGAAAATTTTAGTAATTCGGCAAATGTTTATAAATTTAATTTTATTTATAAAAATACAAAAATGTTTGCAAAAATAAATGTTTTTACAAATTTTAAAAGAAAAATTGAAATGGTTCATAAAATTCAAAAAACTAAGTTCAAGAATTTTAAGAAATTTCAATTTTTGAGAAAGTTAATGACCTTTGAAATATTCATGAAAATGGAAAAACATCACTTTGAAAAAAGTTCTGGAATTATAAAAATTCATCCATTTTGCAAAAAATGTCATGGATTTTTTTAAAAATATATTTAAAAGGTTCATGGATTTGAAAAACATTCATGCATTTTAAAAACAAATCATGTATTTGAAAAAAGTTTGACAATTTTAAAGACATGTTCACGCATTTGGAAAATTGTTCATAAATTTGAAATTTTCACAAATATAAGAATTTTTCGTGATTTTAAAAGTTTGTGAATTTAAGAAACGAAATAAAATAAAATAAAATTAAAGAAATTCCCTAGAAAAAACTAATACAAATCGGTGAAGAAACCCCGAAAAAAGATAACCAGATGGGGAAGGTGCTGCCGTTTGTAGTGTTACATTTGGTGCACAACGAGAAAGAAGAAAATAAGCAAGTAGGCATTTACTAAACGGTTAGGTCGCTAGTTTGAATGTCTCGTCGCGCACCCTTTTTTGTTGGTTAAAAATGAAAAGAAAAAATGGGTCGAGCCCACAGCGAAGGGTGTGTGTGTGTGTGTGTGTGTGTGTGTGCTGGATTGTGTAATAGCCTATATACCCGGAGCTTAGGGGCGGAGCCAGGATTTGGGTATAAGGGGGGCCAAGGGAAGTACTACCTTTGTTCGAAATTACTTGTCGCTCCAACAGATGTATCTAGCACACATAGGGAGTACATAGAAAAATTTAGTGCAAAAGATAATTATAAAGAACAAGGTTGAGAACTTGCACATCAGTCCCATTAACAATTTCAGTATGTTGAGAATACGAAGCAGCCGGCTTAGAAACCGAATTAATCTTAATGGTGTTTGGCAGCCTTTTTCTCTTTGTAATTGAAGAATTTCAATTTTAGAAGTAACCGGCTTGGAAGGAGAATTAAACTTAATGGTGTTTGACATCGCTTTTTCTCTTCATAGGTGAGGAATTTTAATTTCAGAATTATTATATGCGGTCAACATAGAAAAGTTTTGCATCACAAATAGGAACTCCTACAAGATAATTTGCCCCACGATAATTTCTAGGACACATACAAGATATGAATTCTTGATAGCATCTCAAATCACAAAACAAAAACAAAGAAACTCTGATTAATAGTTTCAACACTGACGCGTCATGTGAAACCTAAATTCATAATAAATTTCTATGAATTTCAGAGAAATTCACTCTGAATTTAGGTCAAATTCCCTGTATAAGGGCATCTATTTTCATTTTGAGAGGAGCTCAACAAGGCAGAGAGGGACGGGCTTATAAACCGGTGTGAGCGCCCTTCGGTTGGCGAGGTGGGACTAAACTCTGACCGCAACGAGGACCAACCCTTTAGTCCCGGTTTGTGGCACAAACCGGGACTAATGGTCATGGGCCAGGGGCGAGGCGCATTGATCCCGGTTCGTGCGTGGAACCGGGACCCAAAAGTCCAGACGAACCGGGACCAGTGGCCCACGTGGCCCGGCCGGCCCCCTGGGCTCACGAACCGGGACTAATGCACCCCATGGGTCCCGGTTCGTGCAGAACCGGGACTAATGGGCTGGCTAGGCCCGAACGAAAGCCCTGTTTTCTACTAGTGGTTGGGACAGTTCGAAGGGAGTTATTGTCATGGACAATGAGTGGTGGAAGAAGGCGAGAAAGGTTAGTGTTGTCATATATTACATTATAATGGTAATTGTAGTTCATATACATGTTATGTTGATGATTTTTCTTTTCTTTAGGACATTCCTGGATGTGGCAAGTTTAGAAAAAAAGCCTCTTCAAAATCTGGAGCATCTTTCCAAAATGTTTGGTGATATTTTGAATGATGAACAAGATCATTGGAATCCCATGAGTGACAACCCCATCATACCCCCAAGTCAAGAGAATTTTGTTGATGCTGATAATGTTGTTGGAGTTGGAGAGGAAGAGGTTCATGACATCCCTGATGATATTGGTAATGTGGTTGGAGGTGAGGAGGATGAGGTTCATGAGGTTTCGCCTTGCATTGCTAATGCAAAGAAAAAACCTCGTGTTCTTTTTGGAAAAAATAAGAAGCCAAAGTCAAGCACAGCACTTGTTATCCAAGATAAAATCACAAAGATAGCTTAATCCGCCGCTTCTTTTACTTCAATGAAGCAAGGAGAGGTGACAATCAAGGAAGTCATGGATATGGTCTTGGAATGTGGAGCCGTACATGGTTCCGATGAGCATGATATTGCCACGCAGTTATTTGTGAAGAAGGACCAACGGGAAATGTTCAAGACCCTTCCTAAAGAGTTTAGGTTCAATTGGCTTAAGAGGAGATACAACGACAAGTATGGAAATTGAAGAAGTAGTGTGTTGGCGCATGAATTTTTCTTACGTCATGTCATTTGAACTATTTGCTTTATGTATGTTGGAGTGAACTATTTTGTCATTGTATGCCACTTGAACTATTTTCTTTATCTATGTTGGAGTGAACTATTTTATCATCGTATGTCACTTCAACTATTTGTTTTATGTAGGTTGGAGTGAACTATTGTATCGTTGTATGTGACTTGAATTATTTCTCTATGTAATGTCAGTTGAAATATTTTCTCTATGTATGCAGATGTCTGATAGTGACAACGATGATTCTGATGATGAGAGTATGAAGTTTTGTAATCTTGTTCTGGGTGCTGCTACACTTGCACAAGTATATTGTGATACATATCTTGATAAGAATCCACCGAGGACATCAATTCTAAGTGGTATGGGATGGTTGCAAGAGACTTTGAGAACTCCAGGTGAATGCCTTTCACAACTTCGCATGAGCACAGAAGTATTCATGGACCTTCACGACTTGTTGGTGCGAAGGTACGGATTAGAATCATCCATGCATGTGAGCACCTATGAAAGTCTTGCAATGTTCCTGTTCATTTGTGGTGGAAATGAGTCCAACATAAGAGTTCAAAATCGTTTCAAGCACTCGGGCGAAACCATTAGTAGGAAATTTGATGAGGTTCTGAATTGTTTGATGAAAATGGCAAAAGATTTCATTAGACCTAAAAACCCCAACTTTCCAACTGTTCATAAGAGGATAAGAGATGATAGACGGGCGTATCCACACTTCAAAGATTGCATTGGTGCACTTGATGGCATGTGCATTTCAGTGGCTCTGTCTCCTGAGGATAGTGTCAGATATATTGGGAAATCAGGGATACCGACTCAAAATGTTCTTGCAATTTGTGACTTTGACATGCTATTCACTTATGTGTCCGTGGGGCAACCAGGAGCTATGCATGACACTAGTGTGTTATACGATGCAATAAGTGTTGATGAAAGTTTCTTCCCACACCCTCCAAAAGGTAAACATGTTTGCATAAACTCATACAATTTACTAATTGTTCAAACATGAAATGTCCATTAAAAAATAGCTCATATCATCTCCTCCCTTTATAGGCAAATACTATGTTGTTGATGTGGGATATCCCAATCGTCCGGGATACCTGGCTCCTTACAAGGGTGAGAGTTATCGTATGCCAGAATGGCATAGAGGTATGGAGCCCAAGACTCCAACAGAAAAATTCAATCGTGTTCACTCATCTATCCGCAATGTTATTGAGCGATTATTTGGAGTGCTAAAAATGAAGTGGCAGATTCTCTATAAGATTATGTGCCTACAATTCCAGACAGGTATAACAAATTTGTTGCTGCCTCAGATAGATCTACTGCGGAACCGGATGCTCCGACCATGGATAAATTCTGTGACGAGTTAGCCACCGCTATTGCCTCTGGTTGGAAGTAGCTATGTTCTAATCAAAGATGGTGTGGTTCTTATTTGAATCATTTCTTTTCATTTCTTTTCAAGGAAGTCAAACAATGTATCGTCGCACATTCATGTGAAACTTTTTAATTATCTATCGATGGATATTTATGTCGAACTTTGATTTATATATAAGTGGATATATATTGGTTGTATTAATTCACATCATTTTACATCTTTGTAATCCGGCGACATGTTCATGCATACAACACTCAAACCGTGAGTAGGCAAACCATGCAAGTCGACGTGTCCGGTCAAGGTGTTACACAATGTAATAACTAGTTTCCGGTCCTGCAGACAACAAAGACATGTAAAATATCATGCAAAGTTTCTGAAATAGTTATGAAACTTAGGTCCTGTCGTACCTTCTCGTCAACATTTGGATAGTGCACCAAAAAGTGGAACTTGTCATTTTCAACAAAAGCATCATTGATCTCTTGTACGGCCTCTTCCGAACACTTTGTAGCTTGTTGTACAAAAAGTCTATTGGCATATTTTCATACAATTATATAATTAGATTGATATATGCAACATGCTAGTTGTAATAACAAAAAAATAGACGCTGTCTCTCTGTTACAATAGGTACCAACTTGGTATGTGGTTCTTATTGCTTGGCATTATGAGAAGATAACCTGTTGGTAAGGAGTGCGTACAAACTAGATTATAATGATAACTAGATAATCCGTTGCGCCCATGACACAAAAAGCAAATGCGGCCGAGAAGTGAGAGCAACTATAAGAAACATGTAGGTATATAAGATAGGTTCTGATGTAACTAATCTGGTTGGAATTCTTAGTTTTCTACGCGGAATCAGTGGTGCACTCTTGAACTGACCCAGTGGGCAAACGCAGTCATGGTCGGGCTTTTGAAGCAATGCCTTGGGAGCCGGAGAGGTGCGTCCTGGCCATCGTGCTGTTGCTTTGGGTATTTGTGGCGTTGTGGCGGCATGGACCCGGGTATGTCCTTTGTAAAGTGTTGTTCAGAGAAACGATGTCGCTTTGATTTTGAATATACTAGCTATATCTTTTTCATATAGGTTAGCATAATCTAGATTATGAATTATACATGCAACATATAATTACACATAATTATGATGTGAGAGCTGTTTAATAGGTGGGTAATTAGGAAGGTGTCATGGGAGGAACCATCACAGAGAGATAAGAAGAGTACGACTTCCCGCACACCGCAACCAGCGAGCATACTACAACCGAACACTTTGTAAAAGCTGGCTAGGAAGATACTGGGCATCGGAGGTGCTGGCATGCATAGAAAGAGAGAGTAGACAAGCATGAGACCGATAGCAAGCGAGCGTATATGCTCACCTAGCATATAACTTCCCGACACATGTTGTCCCGCACATGTTGGTAATATTGTATTTTTTAAGTACAAAACTTGAAGAAAAAAACAATCCCTCAAGGGGCACAAATGTTAGCCCGCTCAAAACATCATCCATAATAAAATAGGGGCACAATAGACTTTTCCCACCAAATATTCCTATTCTTGAAGCTGGAGCTAACTGGAAGCCAAACAGTATAAAGTGGAGCTCCAACTTCTGGGTGAAACTGCTCTAAAGTGAAGTTGGTAGAGTGAAGCTGATTTTCCTGGAGTGGAGTAGTCCCAAACAGGCTCTTACTAATGTGCTCGTTGAGAGATAGGAGGGCGAGGGGCATAGACAATGGTAGTGCCAGCACACAGTTTTTTATTTTATTTCTTTAGGCAAACCTATTTTTTCTTCCTGTGGGACACAGGCGGAGCTATGTTAAGGCCGAGGGGGGCCGCTGCCCCCCAGCCTTGGACCAAACTAGGAAGGAAATTTTTGGGGAGGGACTAGATGAGATTTGTTTTTAGAAATTTGCACCCTCAAGTACTCATGTAGCCCTGGGCTCGTATAGTGGCCCATGCCATAGCAAAAAAAAAAAATCAAATCTGATCGACGGGCCTATCATGCCTTGGGCTTAGAGATCGGCGAGGCCAACCCGGAAACCTCGAAGAGAGAGACACCCATCGTTTTCGCTGTTGTCTAAAAAACATATTTTTTGCTCAGCAAAGAAAAAGGTATTTCTCCTCTAAAAAAAAGCGGCCGCCAGGCGCTGGCGCGCCGGCGAAAAGATTCGCCCGGTCCGTTTTAAACCTTTAGATTAGAGTGCTGCTGGCCGTTTGATAGCCACCAGATGGAAACCGTCCAAGCCATCTACTTCCTCCGTTCCAAAATATAAGTCTTTCTAAAGATTTCAATAGGTGACTACATACGGAACAAAATGAGTGAATCTACACTCTAATATGTCTACATACATCCGTATGTTGTAGTCTATTTAAAATGTCTAAAAAGACATATTTCGGAACAGAGGAAGGTAATCGCTATATAACACGCCACTTTGTCTATTCTACAGGTCAACGGCCACAGGCGATCGCACCCCATCTCTGAACTACGCGCCTCTGTCCATGTGCGCAGCTCCGGCGAGGGCAACGACCGCCAGCCGCTCAACCTCGCCGCCTCGCAGCACTGCCCTCGGTTTCTCGCCGAAGAAACCTTCCCCGCTCGTCAATTTTGGTTGCAACTTTGCCGTCAAAACCGGATTCGATTTCCCCGACTGTCTGGTTGCAACTCATTGCCATCGACGCTCATGGTTGCAGCATCCAGGTGCGCCGCTTGTCGCCCTCGCCGTCGAGCTCGCCGCACAGGGTTCTGCAAGCAACAGCCACCAGTCAACCATGAATGGATGTAGCAAAACATTTCGTCAGTTGTAGCAAAACCCGACGACGGTTGCAGCAAAAACGTCACCGCCGTCGTCGCAGGTGGCAACTCCGTCGTGGCTGAATGTAGCGAAAAGTTTTGTTGGTTGTAGAAGAAACAAAAGCGGTTGCCGCAAAGACGTCACTGCCGCCGTCACGGGTCATAGACCCGCCTTGGATGGATGTAGCAAAAAGTTTCGTTGTTCATAGCGAAAACCAATAGCGGTTGCAGCTTTGTGCTATGTGGTTGCAGCAAAAAAATGTCGTGACCCCGGTGGTCGCCATGGCTACCGTCGAACGAAGAACAAAAGACCATTCCAGCAATTCTAGCGCCGGTTCCAGCAAACGACGTGGCTGGTTGCAGTAAAATGCCACGCTTGCGACAATGATTTCAGCAAACGAGGTTGCCGGTTCCAGCAAATCTCAATGCCGGTCCCAGCAATATCACGGCAATCTAAAATGGATGAACAAAAGAGGTACTGATGAAATAACTTTTGTAGATGAATCTCATTATGTCGATTTTTCTATAAAGTCATGGTGGATTGATTCAGGTGCAACCACTCATGTTGCTAACTCTATGCAGGGATTCGATACGATCCAAACTATAAGAGGAGGAACAACAAAGCTTAAAGTTGCGAATGGAGTTGAAGCCGATGTTGAAGCTGTGGGATCTCTCACATTGGAGCTACACACCGGCCGCACTCTTAGATTGAATGATGTTATTTATGTGCCTACCTTAAGTAGAAATTGATTTTAGTTTCTCGTTTAGATTATGATATGTATGAGTGCCATTTTGGCAATAAACAATTTGCTTTGAACAAATGTAATAAGATTTTAGGCCTTGGTGTTAGACGAGGCCAACTATACATGTTATTTCTTAATAATGATTCACTTATGCATGTGAGTGATGAAATTAATGTTGAGAAGAAACGGAAAGGAGTTAATAATTCTTTGAAATTATGGCATTGTCGTTTGGACCACGTTTCGACGGGGAGAATGGAACTCTTAATTAAAAATGAAATACTCCTCCATCCGTCTGATCTGTTCCTCCACCACGACGACGGTGGCGCAGGTACTACGAGCTCAAGGACGGCGACCCGCCCTACGCCGCGAGGTTCTACGACTGCTGCGGCGTCGAGGACCCCGCCGCCCCCGGCTGCGCCACCGGCTTCCACCTCTCCTACGATGACCCCGAGTAACCAACAAATTAGTACGCTTGCTTGCTTGTCACCTGTCAGTGTAATGCTCGGCTCCTGAAGTCTGTCGCTCTGTATGTACGTACAGTAGAACAAATACCAGTCTTAGTGTGAAGAAATGAAGCAGTCCAATCGCTATTCATCTGGAATTGTCTCAAGAAATTAAGCAGACCAGAAGAATAAGTAATCTCGCACAAACTTAATTCTGGCATTTCAGTAAAATTAGCTTGCCTGAACAAGTCTGAAACCTGGGAGTAAATAGCATAAAACTACCACTTTTCGTCCTATGGTTCCAAAAAACCACCACTTTTTTGTTTGTGACTGATACCTACCATTTTTCTCGTCGGCTGTCTCAAAAAACCCAAATCGTCCGTTGCTAGCGTTTTAAACCGTTTTCTGACGGTCCGGGCCCGCCTGTCAGGCCACGTCAGTGCCGCGCGTGACGGCGAGGCCGGTAACGGCCGTTACTCGGACCGACCGGCGCGGTCGGACCGCACCCGCTCGTGCGCTCATTACTCTGCTCCCCTGCCCTCACTCTCACTCTCTCCCCTGCCCGCACTCATTCCTCTGCTCTCACTCTCACTCTCTCGCTCCTCTCCTCTCTGCTCTTCGACGCCGGCGGCGACTTGCGCTGTGGAAGCTCCACCGCCGCCATGCCTTTCTGGAATGACGGGGATACGAGCTCAGAGGATGAGTGCGACATCACAAGCATGGACATGGCTCTTTGGGTAAGTTTTTCGATCTGCTGAGCTAGGGTTAGGGTTCATCTAGGAGCTAGATTAGGTTAGTGTTCATCTTGGTGAGCTAGGGTAAGCTTTGTTTACTGTTATTTAGTAGGCAGGGTTATGGTTGTTGTTTGAGCTATGTTTATGTATGCTTGAAAACTAGGGTTTGGGTTAGGGTTCTTGCTGGATTGGGGAATTAATTTGTGATCTATGTCTGGTTCTGTGAGTTAAGGTGATTTTGTTGATGTGTTCATGCAGGAGACCCCTGACACCACCGTGGAGCCTCTTTTCTGTGGCCAGCTGAAGCTTTCTGAACCCACCTGCATGATGCACCACATGAGGCCAATTAAGTGTGTGGCATTTGAAGGAAACTTAACTGGAAGGCGTTTCTATGGTTGTCCAGTGCAGCAGGTATAGTACCTTAATTGGAATCATTTTCTTCTGAACCCACACATGTATTTACAAGGATGACAAGTTGCTGTTCTGAACCCACACAGTATTATGTTGACAAGTTGCTCTTCTGAACCTACACTGTATTATTTAGGATGAACTGCAATATGCCTTGTATTAAGGTATTGAGGGATATGGTTACTATCAAAAATGCTTATGTATAGGAAGCATAGATCTGTGAATGTACTTGTACAAGCAGGTTGGGTTTCAGTTATAGTTTGAGTTATATTAAACAACATATTCAGTTTACTTAAGCCTCACCTTTAGTTTCTTAGTCTGATTGATTTGTTGTTATGAAATTGAGTGCACTTAGTGATGTATATTTCAATTTCCAAATGCAGAGTGAAGGTGTTAACTGTGGTGTTACTGAGTGGGTTGACAAGCCCTGGCATCCAATTCTTCAGAATTGCTTGTCCGGGCTGTGGGACATGTACCATGAACAGAATTGTGGCAGGGTAGTTGATAAGCAGAAGTATGAGAAGCATTTGGCCAAGCTTAAGACTGGAAATGATAAGCTGTGCATTGAGTACACAAAGCTTGTCCAAGATGTATCCAAGATGTTTGATTGGCAGGATGGTAGGGTAGGCCACATGGATAACCAGAAGGCAGTTGAGGAGGAAGAATTTGAGAAGAAGAAGAAAGAGGTAGAAGAGAGAGCTAGGTTGGAGGTTCAGATGGAGAAGCTCAAACTTGCCAAGGAACAAAGGTGCATTTTACAGAGTCAAGCTGACATTATCAAGAATACCAGGAAGGCAAAGAAGGAGGTTGAACAGGAGAGAGATTTGCTTAAGATAGAGAAGGCCAAGCTTGAGCATGTGGTGAATGAGCTGCTGAGTGATGGGCATGCAAGCAAGGAGAAACTTGAGAAAATCAAGGCCATCCTTGATTCATGAAGTGTGTTCTGCAGATGGTGAAGTACATCCAAGGCCTTTATAAGTATGTGGCCTAACAATCTGATGTGAAGATATGGGGTGTACATTTTGGGGAATGTGAAGCTAATCTAGTCTATGTCTATGCCAATGTTAAGAACTGTTGTTATGCTGCTAGAACCTTTAATGCTAAGTTATGAACTAAGTTGTAATGACTGTTCTGCCTGTATTTGAACCTCTTCTGCTATGTTATGGAGTCAGTGATAAGCACTGCTGGAGTATGCTATGTGTCTTTTTATGTTTAAAAGGTAGTTATGTTTATTAGTGCTTTCTACCTCGGCTTTGTGGCCCAGTTATATTTACAAACCTAGGCCTACTCCACCCACCCTCCACTGCTCATAAATAGCCTACTCCACCCACCCTCCTCCCTCCAGAACACAGCCGCCACACCCCACCTCTAGAAACCCTAGATGGATCCAGAGCTTGGGGAGGTGACAGATGAGGAAGAGGAGGCAGTGCAGGCAGTGGATGTGAGGAGGCAAAGGGCTCGCCCTGCAGTGCAGGCAGTGGAGTGGGAGCTGGAGTTCAAGAGGAGGCTGGCAGAGAAGATCTTGGAGAAGTGCAACTCAGATGAGTTCACAGTTCTTGTCCCTGGCGGCAGGCGCAAGAGCTCAGGGAAGATCATCAGGTGGGCTAGGAGACAGGCAGTACTCGCTCCTCACCCTTCTACCAGAGCAAAGTGGTGTCGTTTCTTCGATCGTTACGATTGAGAGTTGTTGGTAGTAGTTTTTTTAAGTATGAATGAGAGTCTGAGCTATGTATCCCTTCCATTTCTGTACAACTCTTTGTATGAAAGAAAGTTTGGATGGTGGAATCTATGAATGTTTGAATAAATGAATCAATGTTTGCATCAGTGTTGTCTGAATCTACCCAGAAGTCACAAACACTCAGGTTGCATAATGCAACCACTTAGGTTTTAGCAAGCAAATACATAGGTTTCATAAATGCATACACTCAGGTTTCAGGAAGCAAATACATAGGTTTCATAATGCTAACACTCAAGTTTCAGCAAGCAAATACATAGGTTTAAGGTTGCAAACACTTAGGTTTCAGCACTCATACAACAAGACAACTTTCTCAAATGTTGGAATCTTCAGTAGTTACCACTAGCTGTGAAATATGCCTTCCACTTTCCAGTTGGCTTCCTAACCCTCTTGGACCCAATCTCCATCTCAGAGTTGGCAGCTTGCCTTGGAGCATTGAAAACTGTGTACCCTCTGTTAGCTGTTGATGCTCTGGTGTTCTTTGCTGGAGAAGCAATGGATGACCTTGTGTTCTTGGCTGGTGAAGATGTGCCAGGAGCCCCTGTCTTCTTGGTTGCTTTGGTCTTCTTGGCAGGTGCTGATGTGGCTGGTGCTGGAGTAGCAGAAGCAGCTCCCTTGTTCCTCTTTGCTGGTCCTGGAGTAGTTGTGGCTGTTGCAGGCCTCTTCCTAGCTATGGCTGGTGTTGATGGTGCTGATGGTGGTGGTGGGGGTGAGGGTGGGGGTGCAACCACACCTGTAGAAGCTCTGGTAGATGAAGAGTAGTCTGACCTATTCTCCTGCACATTTAACAAAGCAAATTATATTTAAACCACCTAGCCTATGAAACGGAAGTTTCTTTATCAATAAGTATACCTGGTGATTATTCTTTCTCATGTGCAGTTTGGGTTTCAGTGGAACACCACAAGTGGTATATCTGTGACCTTGCATATTGCAATTGCTACAGGTCACTGTCCCAATTCTTGATGTATCCTTCTTGGCAGGCACCTCAAAATGTCCTTTCCTCCTAGTTGTCTGCTTTTTACCCTTCTTTTCTTTGAATACTGGAGGAGATATGGCATCCCTCATGGTGTGTGGCCAACAATCAGGGCCTGGAACAGGGTATATAATATGCTTGTAGGTTTCACAGTAGAGGGGCTTCTTGAAGAACTCATGGACAAAATCTTCAGGGTGTAGCTTCACCTTCTGCATTGCTGCTATAGCATGACTACATGGAACAGCTGTCATATCCCACCTCCTGCAGTCACAAGTGTAGTTGTTTAGGTTTACACAGTAGGTCTTTTCTAAACTACTTGTAACTTGCCAAATTCCTGGTCCAGCCATATATGCATCACAATATTTTGCCCACTTCTTGGCCTCCTCCAATATCTCAGAGTAAGTGGGTGTGATATCCCACCTACATGTCTCTGTCTTCTCCCTAATCTTCTGAAACTTGATCATGAGTTTTGTCCTGATTCTTTCAAGCATTGTCCTTATGGGCTTGTTCCTAACATCCAGAATAATCCTGTTGAAAACTTCACTAAGATTGTTTACAACAAGGTCTGTCTTGCATATAGTATCCATTCTATGCTTGGCCCAAGTATGGACTGGTATGTTGGACAACCACTTCCATGCCTCCTCACTCTTTTTCTTCAATGCTTCCATGCCCAGATCATGCCCATGCTTAGTGAAAGAATATGCAGCCTGGTCTAGATGTTTTTTCAATTCACCCCCTCTAAACCCAGCTGATTGGAAGTTGGCATATATGTGTCTTAAACAAAATCTTTGAGGGGAATCAGGAAATACATCCTCTATTGCATTGAGCAGACCCTGTTCATTGATTTTGTATTAATAACTAGTGAAGTAAGTAGAGAAAGGAAAAGCAGTACATAGTGCAAGGAAAAGCAGTACATAGTGAAAGGAAAATCAGTCAAATCATGAAGAGTAGTTGTACCTTTTGCCTGTCTGACATAATTGTGTAGGGCCCAAACTTGTTGCCACTACCAATTACTATCCTTAACTGTGTAAGAAACCAAGTCCAACTATCTGTCTCCTCCTTGTCAACAACACCAAATGCAATAGGGAAGATGTTGTTGTTGCCATCCCTCCCTGTTGCTGCCAGGATTTGCTGCCCAGTGCTTAGTTTGATGAAGCATCCATCAAGACCTGCATTTTAAGCCATTAGTAAACAGCAACATGTAATGCAATCCCTATTTAAGCACTATACAGACTAGATTTACCTATGAAAGGCCTGCAACCATTTAGGAACCCCTCCTTACAAGCAAACAGACAATAAAACATGTAATGAAACCTTGGGGTAGGTGCTGGGTGGAGTTCAAATTCCTTTGTTGTCACAACACACCTACTACCAGGGTTTGTGTCCAAAACACACTGCAGATAGTCTCTTAACCTGTAGTATTGTGTCTTGTGATCCCCTTGCACAACATCAACTGCTTTCCTCCTTGCCCTGTAGGCCAAACTTTTTGGAACATGTACTCCAAATTTCTTTTTTGTATAACTCAGTATAGTCTCAACACCTACACCAGGATTGGATCTTACAGTATCCTCAACAGCCTTTGCAACCCACTTCATGGTAACCTTTGTGTTCTCTCCACTTGCTCCACAGGTGTGATCAAGATTCATCTTCTTGATGCTAAAGGTTGACTCATGGGCAATCTTAGAAGCAGTAATATAAAACTCACAACCATGCTTTCTATCTGAGCACCAGGCTATGATCCTACTTGGATCATTCCTATGGTACTCAAAGTTCCTCAGTGTCCTAACATGGTAGTTTCTCAATGCTTCTCTGAACTCTACCACATTCAGAAAGCACAAATGAATCCTAAACTGTTCATGTGCATCAGGCCTAGAGGAATCATACCATATTCTCTCCTTCTTCTTCTTCAATTTTCTCTTGCTGCCACAAGGCAACCTAGGTGCATCATCTTCTTCATCAGAAATGCCTTCATCACCTGGAAAGCAGAACTCATCAGCTTCTGGCACGAAATCTTCAAACTTTTTGTGATCTGGCTCACTGTGTGATCTGCTTGTTGGGCCTTGTTTCCTCACAGGTATCTTCTGTGCCACAGTTTTCACATGATCTGAAACTTCTTCATCATCTTCTTCAGAACCATTTGGCTCCTGCCAAAACTCTGAGGGTTCAGAAGCACCCCCAAAATAATGCTCAGCCATCTCTTCCTCTTCCCTGTAGTGCTGACTTGTTCCTTCACCACCTTCATCTTCTCCCCTAGCCCAAGACTTGTATGAAATTTTCTTCCCTCTGTAATCACCCCTGAAAAACTCAAAATCTGAAGAGGATTTGTCCAACTCATCTTCATCTTGATCTTCTGCTTCAATGCCTTCAATTTCCACTGCCTCTTTTCCCTTGTTGAAATTACAGCTCTATTGTGTGTTAAAATATGGATCAACAGGCACAAGTGGGGGCTGTGAAGAATTTGAGACAGGGAAAAGGACACCTTCTTGGGAAACACTATAAACAATGGGATCACCAACTTGACTAATTGGAATCTGCTCTTCAAGCAAGGTGTGGTCCATGTTTGCATCTGTTGGATTTGGGTCACTAGCCTCTCTCACTGTCATGTTCAATATTTTCTTCTCAGCAAACAAATCTAGCATCTCCTCCACCTTCTCATCACTGTCCAAAACCTCAATCCCCTCCAGCCCCTTACCCTCATCCTTAACATATGACAGATAGGCATCCAACCCATAGCCCTCAAGTTCAATAAGTGCTAACAAAAACAGGTAATTCATTTCTGATAAGGAAAACTTCCTTTCCATGTTGTCTCTACCCTGAAAATGCAGCCTCAATTCCCATACTTCATCATCCAAACTATGCAAAAAAAGAAACAACACATTCAGATTTCTTCAGATTTTCAAGTTAAAAAGTATGCAACAGTTTCACTTGCACAATATATCATCCAAACCTAAACCCTAATTCATATATTGAGTACAATGTATACATAATAATATACCAAAGAACTAATTCATTAACAATATAAGAAACAAATCCTAACCCTAGTTCATAAATAAACTAAGAAAAATAATTAAAACAATTCATAACTTACTCCACGCCACCAAGTGAGGGGGCCCACTGGTGCCCGCCTTCTGGATCCGCGTGGATGCATTTGGCCACTGCCCTGGCCGCGCGGAACGCCGGCAACATCTGGACCTCCTGCGTCGGTGGCCCAGACGAGCGCTGGGTCGGGAAACTTGCGCTGCCTAGCCACTTGTTGACCTCGGAGTGAGCACCGCCCTCGCCGCTGGCTGTCGGCCCAGGCTCGCCGTCGTCCTTCTTCTTCGCCGCCGCCATCGTCGGGGGAGACAGAGAGCACGAGGGGAAGGAGGAGCGAGAGAGAGATGCTGCCGACAGAGAGAGAACGGCAGCGAGCGAGCGGGTGCGGTCCGACCGCACCGGTCGGTCCGAATAACGGCCTCGCCGTCACGCGCGGCGCTGACGTGGCCTGACAGGCGGGCCCGGACCGTCAGAAAACGGTTTATAACGCTAGCAACGGGCGATTTGGGTTTTTTGAGACAGCCGACGAGAAAAGTGGTAGGTATCAGTCATAAACAAAAAAGTGATGGTTTTTTGGAACCATAGGACGAAAAGTGGTATTTTATGCTATTTACTCGAAACCTGGAGTACAATGTTTCTTAGTGTCAGCGCCCAGTATATTGCACCGAGTGAAGTGAAATAATCGACAAAAAAAAGTAAACCTTTTTCTACAATTTACCTTGGGTTTGACACTCTTTCTTATACTAAATTCTGAGTCGCAGAAGTTCCAGCCTTATCTGAACAGACCTGATGGATTGGATTCATAGATAGATATGACAAAAGTAGTTGGTCTGAACAAGTCTGAACCCTGTACAATGTCTATCTAGTGAAGAGATCACGTCTGCGCCCAGTATACTGCGTCCAGAGAAAGAATCACCACAATAAAATCCTACACCTTGCGCAGACTAAATTCTGTCTTTCAGAAATCCTGGCCCTATTTGAACAGACATGATTGGTTGGATTGAGAGCTTGAGAGCAAGATGTGGCAAAACTTCACACATTGACACACACACCCGAAACAGGGGATCAAGTGCTGCCCCTGGCATTATTCATTACACATCAGCTTTACATACCCAAACCTTATTCTAAGGCACAATCCTCAAATACATATCTATGAAACAATAGTAGTACGATACTATAAATACATTGATACATGGTAAAATCCCCACATTCTACGTGATAGCAAAAGGAAAACCAGCGTGAGCTAGTGATCACTCTCAGCTTCTGCGCATTTTTTCCTTGTCCAAGAAGCCCATGTAACTGCCACTTGCACATAGACCCGGTCATACCAGCCATCACAAATGGAGTACCACTTGACTCTCCATTTCCTCTGGAACAAGAAGGTGCAGAAGACTACCCAGAGACCCACTACATATCCAGAACCCATCGCGATGAAAAACGAGACCACGTCGTTCAAATCTTCATGGTGTTCCACGGTAGCCGGAGTTGGCTCGGGTTGTGAACATTTCTGCGACAAGGGAGGACCGCAGAGGCCCGGGTTGCCAATATAAATATCACTTCTGGATCCTCAAGTGTTTGCAGTTGATTTCCAGATGGTACCTCTCCTATCAGGCTGTTATAGGACAGGTTCAAGTGACTTAATGATGTGAGAGTCGATAAGCTTGTAGGAATTTCACCACACAACTTATTGTGTGATAGGTCGAGTGACTCCACTTGTGCCAAGGCGCCAATATTCTCAGGAATTTTTCCTCCCAAGGTATTCCATGATAAGTTCAAGTTCTTCAATTCGACAAGACTCCGATTTCTTCGGGAATATCTCCAATAAGATTGTTATATGATAAATCAAGATTCACCATATATGTGATCTCTCCTGTATATAATCTCTCTTGGCCCTTTGTGACTACCGTGAAATTCTCGGTATATGTGACCATGTCACCAGGACCAATAATTAATTGACTCTCCATAACGGAAAGCACGATGAAATGAATCATCGTAATCTTTCACTAGTATCATCCCTTTGATGTTAACAATAGATTTAGGTATGCTCCCCGTCATGTTATTGTACGAAAGATTAACTATCTGTGTAAGCTCCTCCGGAATGCGACCATAAAACTTATTCGATCGTAGTCGTAAGAAAGCCAAATATGGCAATTTATCTCCAATCCATGTTGGCATAGTCCCAAAGAAATGGTTGTGTGCAAGATCAAGAAAGGAGAGTTGCGGGCAGTGTTGGAGAAATGAAGGAAATTCACCTGAGAGGTTGTTGTTTCTCAAGCTTAGATTGTTGATACTCATACTTGTCATGTGCATTCTAAAGATATTTTCGCCAAGCAGGATGGGAGTAATGAAGCTTCAGTCTCCTCTGATGTTTACGTCAAGCTAAATGGGTATGAGTTCCAGTATGTGCTCGAGGAGGATGACTATGTCCCGGATGCTGACTTCGTACCTCGTATTTGGGAGCGCCATGATGAACATGATGACGGTGCTAATCGAGATGAGGATATGCCGGACAAGGATGCTATCAAGAGAGCTAAAAACACTCAAAATGATAGTGGCAATACATCGTCAGGGGCTAGATATGGCACTAATGTGGTGTCTATGCAAACTTCTACTGTTAGTACTGTGCAACACCCTGATGCAGTCCTTCCGAGTATGACACATGCAGAACACACTGATGGTCAAGATATCCAGAGGTCTGTGGAGCCGGAGGGAGAGGCAGCCACGGTTGTGTGTGCTGCAAGCTCGCTCATGGATGCACGTGCACTGAAGAAGCATGCAGTGGCCATGGCTAGCTCCGTGCATGGCCAGCTGGCCGTGGGCACGGTGCATGAGCCCGTCGCTCACATGCATGTGGCTGGGGGCACGTCTGCACAGCATGCAACGCATGCAGCAACCCCAGTCCCGATGCTCGGGCAGCTAGCTATGGGCAAGGATACGACGCCAGCAATGCACGCAGCTGCTGCTACCTCGGTTCGCGTGCAAGGTTCCCCGACACTGTCTGAGTCGACTGCACCGGCATGTTCTCCGGTCGCTGTGGTTCCACTCGGTCCAGCAGCGGTTCGTGCGCATGGTTCTGCCGCGACGCCCGTTGCTACCGTTCCGGTTGGACCGTCGGCGCGTCCCTCTTTACCGACATCTGGGACATTACGGACCCCGACGGCTAAGCCGACGACACCGACGGCGACTATGTCTGGAGGGATTGCTTCGCCTCTCCGACGTAGTAACCGTCATGCCACCTCTGCTGATGGTTCCTCTACGACTGATGAGCACTCTCTAGCGAAGGCGATGCACCGCCAAGCCGTGAGAAATTTGGACCCCACGCCAGGTACCCTGTCCGCTCAACCTTTTCTTTCTTTTTCAGATACTCGCATTAATAATAGCTTAAATAATGTTGGTGTATTGATGGAAAAGAACGATAAAGAAGTTAAACTGTTGGTTGGGGCACTTAAACACATGGAGATTGACCGTTTAAAGGTTTCTCCGAAGTGTAATAACACCCTATCTAACCCCGAAACCGAGGAGGATGATGAAGCGGATGCCAAATATGATTGTCCGCTAGTCTCCCACTTGGTTGGTGATTACCGAGGTTGGTTTGGATGACGGAAGATCTGGGTCCATGTTTTGTGACTTCACAGCATCGTTGCGGAAATCTAAATCACAATCCTCTAAAAAGAAACAAAAACCGCCTAAGAAGGCGAAAATTTCCACACCAATCCGAGTTTCCACATGAGAGGCATGTTTTGGAATAGCAGAGGTCTCTCAGACTTGGCTAAACATAAACACGTCAGTGATTGTGTGCGAGAACACGAATTGGATTTTGTGGCAATTTCTGAGGCTGGTAAATGTGACTTCCGCCCGCACGTCCTCGATCACCTATCTGGTGGTTTCGACTACACATGGCATAGTCTACCAGCTCGTGGAAGGTCCGGGGAATCCTTTTTGGGATACAGACCACGGCAATGGACTTGTTGGCCTTTTCGACCGGTGAATTTCATATCAAATTTCACCTACCAAACAGGGCTGATAATTTTACATGGAGCCTGGTCGCAGTCTATGGGGTTGCCCAAGATGAGCATAAATCCGCTTTCCTTCGTGAACTGGTGAATCTGGCTAAGGATAACCACCCGTACCCAATGCTTATTGGAGGGGATTTCAATATCCTTAGCTACCAGGAGGAAAAAAATAATGACCGCTTCGACGCTCACTGGCCTTTCCTATTCAATGTTGTGATTGATAGTTTGGACCTTCGGGAGGCTTGTATGTCGGGGCGGCAGTTCACTTGGGCTAATAACCGTTCTGTGCCAACGTACGAGAAGCTCGATAGGGTATTCATGGATACCGAATGGGAGCTAAAATTTCCTATGGTAACCGTACGAGCCCTAGAGAGAATCGAGGCATTATCGGATCATGCACCAATCATTCTTGATTCTAATTCTACGAGCCATTCTTCCCGCCACCCTTTCAAATTTGAATTGGCATGGCTGCACCGGGAAGGTTTTGTAGAAATAATCAAGAAAGTTTGGGAGAGGCCAGCCATTGGTCGTACACCGATTCAGAGATGGAATTATAAGATAAGGGCCATGAGGCAACACCTCTCTGGATGGGCGAAACACATCAATGGGTTATATAAAAAAGAAAAGCAGCGCCTTTGTACCATCATTGATGACCTCGACAAAATTGCAGAGACCCGCACCTTATCTCAACATGAGATTGAATTGAAAAATCAATCTACTGAGAAGGTTGCCCGTCTTCTGCGAGAAGAGGAGATCAAATACTACCAAAGGTCCAAAGCTGACTTCATTCTAATGGGAGATAGTAATACAAGATACTTCCAATTGCTCGCCAATGGTCGACATAGGAAGAAATGTATTCATAGTCTCCAACAGGATGAAGGGCGGATCAAAGGTCAAAGGGAGCTCAAAAACTATATCACCAACTACTACAAATCTCTGTTCGGAGCGTCTGATGAAGGAAATGTCACCCTTGACGAGACCCGAACAGATGATATTCCACAAGTCACGGCAGAAGAGAATGACATCCTCACGGCACCTTTCTCAGAAGAGGAGGTGAGAGCGGCGGTGTTCCAAATGGAACACAACAAAGCTCCAGGCCCTGATGGTTTCCCCACAGAATTCTATCAGAATTTCTGGGATATCATCAAGGCTGGCCTTTTGGAGTTGTTCAATTGTCTTAATGCCAATCGACTTGATCTATTCAGAATAAATTTTGGCGAGATTTTTTTGTTGCCGAAGATTAAGGAGGCTGAACGGATTCAGCAGTCAGACCCATATGTCTCCTTAATGTTAGCTTCAAGATTTTCACCAAAGTGGCTACGAATAGGTTAAACTTGATAGTTGACCGTGTTGTCCGTCCATCTCAAACGACCTTTATGCAAGGACGAAATATACTAGCTGGTGTAGTAATCCTGCATGAGACCGTCCACGAGATGCACCGAAAAAACATGAGTGGAGTGATATTCAAAATTGACTTTGAAAAGGCATATGACAAGGTCAAGTGGTCTTTCCTTCGACAGGCCCTAAGGATGAAAGGTTTCTCCGATAAATGGCGCCAGTGGATCCACAATTTTGTAATTGGAGGTAGTGTGGTCATCAAAGTCAATGATGATGTAGCTCATTACTTTCAGACAAGAAAAGGACTACCGCAGGCTGACTCCATCTCCCCAATGTTATTTAATATTGTCACTGACATGTTGGCGATTCTGATTGAGCGCGCCAAGCAGGACGGCCACATTGCAGGAGTAGTGCCACACCTTGTGGATGGTGGCCTCTCTATTTTACAATACGCCGATGACACAATTCTTTTTATGGAACATGATCTGGACAAGGCTCGAAACCTGAAACTCTTTCTTTCAGCATTTCAGCAAATGTCGGGTCTCAAAATAAACTTCCATAAAAGCGAATTGTTCTACTTTGGAGAAGCCGTTGAGGTGGCGGCCGATTATGCTGACCTATTTGGTTGCGCACATGGGCAATTCCTGATTAAATATCTGGGAATACCGATTCATTATCGACGCCTCACCATTGCGGAGTGGAAGCATGTAGAGGAGCGTCTATAGAAACGGTTGAGTAGTTGAAAAGGCAAACTACTCTCAGTTGGAGGACGATTGGTTTTGATTAACTCTGTCCTCACAAATATGGTTCTCTATATGCTTTCTTTCTTCCAACTCCCAAAAGGGGTCCTAAAAAGACTGGATTATTTTAGATCCATATTCTTTTGGCAAGGAGACGGTGAAAAGAAAAAAATACAGGCTGGCCAAATGGAGCGTAGTTTGTAGGCCGAAAGACCAAGGAGGGCTCGGAATTCATGACTTGCAGGTCAAAAATGAGGCCCTACTCAGTAAATGGTTGTTCAAACTTCTTGCTGAGGATGGTGTTTGGCAAACCTTGCTGCGCAACAAGTATCTAGGTCAAAAGGCGGTGTCCCAGGCATTTTGGAAACCTGGCGATTCGCACTTTTGGGCTGGCCTAATGGCGGCAAAGAAACATCTCTTTCGCTTTGGGTCTTTCGCGATAAAGGATGGGTCGGAGATTCGTTTTTGGGAAGACATCTGGCTAGGCAATGCCAGTCTCCGAGAACAATATCCAGGCTTATACAACGTTGTTCGCGATAACAATAATACTATTGCGCAAGTGCTCAGTTCATTCCCGCCGAATATTTCGTTCAGGCGGGATTTGATTGGCCCCCGACTTGTGTCATGGCATAATCTTTTATCACGACTGGATTCGATTAACCTGACACAAGGCCGGAATTTGTTTCGCTGGAACCTTACTACAACAGGGTCTTTCACTATAGACTCTATGTATCGTGTGCTCACACATTCTAAGGTACCAGTGAGTAATAACAAGAAAATTTGGAAGTCCAAGATTCCACTAAAAGTGAAAATTTTCATGTGGTATCTTCATAGGGGGGTTGTGTTAACGAAAGACAATCTCGCACGACGCAACTGGCAAGGGAGTAAGAAGTGTTGTTTTTGTACTCATGAGGAGGCAATCAAACACCTCCTTTTCCAATGCAAGTTTGCACGTTCTACGTGGTCAGTCATCCAAATAGCATCAAATTTGTATCCGCCCACAACTGTTGCCAATATTTTTGGTCATTGGTTGGACGGTATTTCAAATAGGTTCAAAACGCTAATAAGGTTGGGAGCGTATGCCTTAATTTGGTCGCTTTGGCTATGTAGAAATGATTTTGTTTTTAATGGAAGAAATGCTTCTCCTCTATAGGTTATTTTCCGGTGTACGCAATTGCTACGTATGTGGTTTATGTTACAACGACCGGAGGACCAACCGCTGTTCAAGGCGGTCTGTATGCGATTGGAGCAGGTGGCTATGGAGGTTTTTTCCCAACATGGGTGGCAACATAACCTTCGGATCGATCCACCACCTCCATCGACATAGGCATAGCATCGGTCTATAGGGCTCTACTGTTGCCGATTTGTCAATTTTTTTCATCAATTTTTGTCAGACCTTCATATTGGGCCGTGTGCATCCTAGTTATGCAGAGGCCGGGTGTTACTCATAATGCTTTGTATCCGCTTGATGCTACATTTAAGATAATAAAATCGCCTTTTATCGAAAAAATACTTGTCATGTTTGTCTCAGAGGTAATAGCAGCACAATCAGGAATTTGTCCAGTTAGCTTATTTTCGGAGATATCCAACAGAAGTAGTAATCGCAATTTACACAATGAAGAAGGAATTGTGCCAGAGATGGAGTTGTCAAATAGAATCAGTCTTGCTAGACTCGGTGCTCCAAAGTCTGATGGTAGTGGGCCAACTAAATTGTTTCTACTAAGATCCAACTCACTCAGACTAATGGGAAGCTTAGGTATTGGGCCATTGAACTGGTTAGAACTGAGATCAATTGCAGTTGCTCTCATATGTTCCATTGTAGATGGTAAAGAACCTATAATTTGGTTATGTCGCATATTCAGAGTTCTCACAGTGGAAGCCACTGCCCAAAACCAATCTGGCACCTTGTCAGATATGTTCGTGTTTGAGATATCAAGATTGTCTAGACGTGTTAGCCATCTAAGCCACAATGGAAATTTTGGCCCAAGAAGGCATGACCGAAGTCCAATATCTGTTAGATTGGAAGGGGGAACCCACGTCGAATTCAGTACGAGGGCTATGGAATTATTAGACAGCCACAACTTTTCCAAGCTTTCAAGGCCTGATAAATGTTCTTCATTTATGAAACCCTCCAGGTTATTGTAGCTCAGGTCCAGTTCAGTCAGCTTCATGAGCTCTCCTATCCAAAGTGGCACAGGACCAGTGAGCTTGTTATTACCAAGAATAAGGCCGGACAGGTTGCTTAAGGGTTTTAGTTTGGTTGGTAGGCTTCCTGTCAAATTGTTGGAAGATAAAAGCACACGTGTCAACTTATTCCAGGAACAACTAGGCAAGCGCAGAAAGAATTCTGTTATGCTTCCATTGATGTTGTTTCCGCGTGCATAGAATTTTTCCAAGCTACATAGGTTCTGTAGGTTCGATGATATCATGCCCACAAGGTTATTCATTTGTAAATCAAACATTACCATGGAGGTCATATTACCTATCTCGTCCGGAAATTGGCCATAGAGACCATTCCATGAGATATCTAGATACTTGAGGCCGGTCAAACCCCAAAACCAGTTGGGTGTGATACTTGTATTGTAGAAATTGTAGGAAAGGTCAAGTGTTTCAAGAGAAGTCAGATTTGAAATCTGAAGTGAATAAGAGCTAGCTCTAAGATTGCAGTCGCTAAGACGAAGAACTTTTAGAGATGGAAGCATGCTCACCACCGGAAGCCACTGGACGATTGTGCTGAGGTTCGTGCCACTCAGGTCGAGCTGCTCAAGGGAAGTTAATTGGGCCAACCAAGTGATATCCATGGAGTATGTGTAATCTGCCCAGCCAAGATTTAAGCAGCGTAGGTTGGAGAGATTACCGAGCTGCGGTGGAATCCTTCCGCTGAAGGTTGATCTTGATAAGTCGATGGATCTCAACTTGTGGAGAGAACCCAGGAACTCTGGTATTTGCACCCCATAGAACTCATTGCAGCTGAGGTTGAGATACTGTAGGTGTTGTAGACCAAGCAACGAGGAGCTAATGTTGCCTCCTAGCACTTGCATCATCATATCAACGTCGTTGTAGTCACAACCATGGCCCGGGAGATCGAGCTTGACGACGTGGTTGTTTCTGCTACTGCAATGGACACCCTTCCATTTGCAGCAATCACCACCCTTCCACGATGATAGGAGGTTTGCAGGGTCCGAGATGCTTACTTTGAAGTCGACAAGCGCGGACCTCTCATCGGCAATACATCTGGTGACCGTCTCGTTTGAATGGCTAGGATGATGATGATGACTCTGCAAAGCTCTTGGCTTGGGTAAACAAGAGAATGGCACATATAGTTACTAAGTGGATGTTGGAGAATAGATGCTTCTCCATTGGGGCTCTTTCACTGGATCTATGATCTTCCAGTTGCATACCTACGCCATGGCATGATATATGTATGTAGTACAAGCTATGCAAAAGTAAGTGTTCCGTTTTCTCCCAAAAACAAATAAAAAACTAAATGTTCGGTCCATTTTCACCGGGGTTAGGATATATTATTGAACAAGATCTCAGGGACACTGACCTGCCTGTCATGATGTGATTACAGGTGGAGAGGAAATGAAAATCTCTACCGATGGAAAGGAGACCGGCGGCCATTCAAAAAGCCTGTCTCGGTCCTTGTCCACCAAGTTTCCTCTTATTTTTCCTTTTCCAAGACCGTGTTGTCTGGAAGCATATCCAAACGAGTGGGACATCCACCATGAGAGCAAGTATAATAAGCTTATACAAGCAGGCTATAAAAATTACTCCCTCCGTTCCTAAATACTTGTCTTTCTAGGCATTTCAACAAGTGACTACATACGAAGTAAAATGAGTGAATCTACACTCTAAAATATGTCTACATACATCCGTATGTGATAATCATTTGAAATGCCTAGAAAGACAAGTATTTAGGAACGGAGGGAGTAAAATATAATTTTTTCTGCTGACGTGGAGGGAAGAGAAGAGGAGCCGGCTACAGAATAAGAGTCAGCTGCAGCACGTGCTCCTAGGCACTATGTGAGAGTGGGAGGTGGGTCATGTATTAATGAAGTAGCACATCTTTGTATCTTACTATTATACTTGAAGGCTACAAGGTTGGCTATAGATGACATGGCAATATCATATAGCCATCAACTGCTATACTATTAACCATGCTCTGAGAGCACTAACTCACCTGACTGATAGCATGAGGACGACGACGGCAAATTGGGTATGATGAATGGGTTGGAATTCCAAACGATCGAGACATCAATTGACAGGGTCTCTACCTCCAAAAGTACAGCGCAGATAGAAATTGTGTCTGCATGTTGAGTATAGTTATATCTTGTACTCGCTCGAGTAGTCTTCAGTTATGCAGAATGAGCCAAAACAACAATTTTTATCAACCACGCACCTTTTGTGCAGCGCCAATAAAACAATTTCCAAATTTTTCATAAAAAGTAGTCCCTCTGTCTCAAAATAAGTACAAAGTTGTACTAAAATTGAGACACTTATTTTGGGATAGAGGGGGTATGAAACTAAGGCGAGATTTAGAATCGTGTGTTGGAGAGATTACCGAGCTAGCTACGGTGGAATTCTTCCACTGAAGGTTGAACTCGATAGTTGTGCTGTGCATCTTGCAGCTAGTCAGTCAGTCATCTGTTCTGCTCGGAGTACGATGGCGGGTGCAAGCGCGACTGTCCGACGGCCAGAGCACAAGAGTACGATGGCGGTTGGCTAGGCGAGCACGGTGGCGACCGTGGACACCGGTGCGCGCGGTGCGGCGACGATCGTGGGCCTCGGCGCGCGTGGAGAGCGCCCGACGAGGAAGGAGGGCGACGCAGGTGATCCCGACGACACGAGATGGGAGGTCTCGTTTGCCCCTGATTTTCGATCTCGACGTTCGATCTCGTTCCAGCCAGGGACTCTGCTCCTCCGCCACGAGGCGCTCCGGCTGGTGCTGCTCGACGCCGGCCGGCGGACGGTGGACGAGCGGGTGCTTCGGGAAGGAGAGGGCGTGTACGATGGCGATGCCCTCTCATTTCCATGCCACCTGGTTAGTGTTGACCGGCGACTTCCCCAGCCATGCATGCCTCCCACTGCTCCTGGGACCGGCTTGCATGGGGGTGGGTCTCGGCGGCAGACCGCCTCTCGGTGCGCTTCACCTGGCGTGGGTACGGGGGAGAGAGGTCCAGATCTATGGCCGTCTGGCCGCCATGAGGGCCCCAGAGATACTGTGGGGCACGGGGAGGATAAGAGGACGAGGGCGGATTCCCCACCTACCATATCCCCACCCCAGGGAGCGGGCGACTCGCATCTTCAACACCTCTTCTCCCACCTCTGGGCCAGATCTAGGATTTGCCCGCTACACCACCTTCTGATTCGTTCCAGTGGTGGCCAGGAAAGGTCGTCGGGGACACGCGGTCCTTTGCTCAGGTGACGGGCAGCTCGGCTGCGTCTCAAGCTGACAAGATGGCGGATCGGGGTGGCGGCAAGTTCGGGGGTCATCGCGAAGGCGCGGGGTGCGGCAACATCGGAGGGGGCGCGTTCATGCCTCGTCCAGCCAGGGGCGTAACCTCTTGTGGCAGCGCAGGAATCCTCCGCCGCCGCCCGGTGGCGCCAGATCTGGGGGCGCCGCGTCATGGGATCGATGGGATGCGGCGGCGAAGATGCAAGGTGGGGGCTCCAGGGACCAGTGGCCTATCCACACGAACAAGACGGCGAGGAAGGACGAAGATCCGGCTCCCCCACCAGCCCCGACTGCCCCAGTCAACAAGGGTGCGGAGGAGCGCTGCCTCAACTGCAATCTACCAGGTCACTTTGCTCCTTGCTGTCCTACTATTAGATGTGAGAAATGTGGCAAGCTTGGGCACATGGCACAGCTGTGTCAGATCCCTCAACCATGGGAATGCGTTCCGTTTATGTGTGGGTTCCAGTCCCCTGGTCAGGGTTTCTTCTTTATCCCTGATTGGTGTGCAAATAAGCAGGCAAGTGAGAAAACTAATACTGTGGTGATTACTCTGGTGAAGGGAGTGGCCTCTGTGAAAGAAATTGAGAATGAATTTAATGGTTTCTTTGCTCAAAAACCTAAGAAATGGCGTTGCACTACACGTCAAATCAGTCCGACACAGTTTTTCATGAGGTTTCCTAATGCTCGTGAAGTTGAAAGAGCTTGTTGTTATGGTAAAAATCTTCCTATTCTTGATGACTTTGTTATGGTATCTATTTCCCCATGGTTAGCATCAATGGGTGCTAAAGCTGATCTTCAGAAAGCTTGGGTGCGCGTCTGTAATGTTCCTTTGGAGAAATGATGTGTTCAACATGTTTCATATGCTGGGGGATTGGTGGGTGTCACATTGGAAGTTGATAAAGCTACTCTGCATAAACCTGAGTATGCTCGCATTCTTCTGGGGTGCAGAGAAATGGACAAAATTCCACCATCTGCTGAAGGAATGTTGGGTGAACAATTTTATGATTTCTATTATGAGGTTGAGCGTGTGGTGGTGGGTGCCCCTGGTGCTAGCCAGTACTCCATTCCTGTGGACAGCAATTCCCCTTCTGTTCCAAAAAAGGCTAGATTTGATTTTCAAGCTTCTACCTCAAATGAGCAAGGGGGGACAAGTGCTTCTGCTGTTGGGGATTCCTTTTGTCAGAACTACACTGCTACCACTCGTTTGTCTGTCGTCACTGAAACTGAAGAGGAAGAGGATAGTGATGAAGGAAACCATACTGGGCTTTTGATCCACACCATGGCTGAAGAACATGATGCTTTGAACTCCCCTGGACAAGTCGATGCGAGCACATAGAGCAACCTTGGCAGGAGTGGAAAAGTTCCCTTGGATGGTTCTCCGATGCATGAGGAGAAGCTGAACTCAGCTGCTTGGGCTATGACTCCTATCCCTCCCTCACCTGCCTTTTTGTGATATGCTGGAAAAAATGATGTGGGTGATATACCTCGTTTGTCAGATTGTGTGGCGTGGCCAAATTTGCCTTGGGTTGTTGAGCTGGAGGATGGATCGATGGAAGGTAGTGAGACTTGCAGTCTGTATACTATTGAGTCTCCTACTGGGTCTCCTATCCATGAAAATCTGCATGAATCTTCTGGGCCTGCGGTTCGCAATCAGTACCAAAAACTCGCCAGGGTGGAGGAGAGGGCTACAGATCGTATGAGGAAGTGTAACTTCGAAGGTATTCCCCCATCCTCTACTGGCAATCAATTTTCTGTACTGTCCAATACCGCTATCATGCCGCGTGCTTCCCTTATGGGAGTCAATATTCCTGATGATAATTTTAATACTATTGATATCCTTCGTGAACTTGAAACATCTAGGCAATTGCTTCATGATAAAAAATCTAGTCCTAAGGATATCACCATCAAAGATGGTTTAGGTAATGCTGCTCCTCTCTCCTTAACCTAGGATGATCAGGGCATGGAGGATGATACTCCATTTATTACAATGTGTTCAAGGAAAAAAAAGAAAAAGTCTCCTAAGAAGGATAAAGTGGTGATTTCGTCTCCTAGTGTCACAATCAGACCTGTGACTCGGAGACAGAAGAAGGAGGCTGAGGGTAGGTCTACTCTGAATCCTAGTAGGCCTACCAGAGTGAGAGACAAACCTGGATGTTATAAAATGATAGGGGTCTTTTGGAACTGTAGGGGGCAGGAAAGAGTGGTATGGCTTCCTGCCTCACTGATATTATAAATACTAATAAAGTGGACTTCATTGGTTTGCAAGAGACCATGAAAAATAATTATAAGCCCTCCATTTTTAGGAGGTTTGACCCTCACTCTGAATTTCGATGGGAATGGATCCCATCTGTTGGTAAGTCTGGAGGGATTTTGTGTGGTTTGAGGCTAGAAACATTTGAAGTCGTTGATACTGTGTGTGGCAAATATATACTGCAGATCAACCTTTTTGACAAAGTAAAGAAATGCAAATGGGCTTTGCTGGTGGTTTATGGAGCAGCTCATGATGAAAATAAACCTGAGTTTTTGGTTGAGTTGTCCTCCTTTTGTAATAGGATTAATAACCCATATTTGGTTGGGGGTGATTTTAATATCATCAGGCATTGTGGGGAGAAGAATAAGAAAACTCATTTATCTCATTTTTCAAATGTTTTTAATGTTGTCATCCATTTACTGGGTCTAAGAGAGATTTTTATGACCGGTGGCTGCTTCACTTGGTCTAATAAACAAGAACATCCCACATTGGAAAAATTGGATAGGGTCTTAATGTCCTCTGACTGGGAAGACTTGTATACTTTAGTGTCGGTTGTAAAAATGGTCAAGGACTTATCTGACCATAATCCATTACTGTTGGATGGGGGCTGGCACCATCCAGGGGCGCGGGCAACAGATGTTTCAAATTTGATAACTCCTGGTTGCATAACCCGGAGTTCTTACCCCTAGTAGCTGAAATTTGCGCCAAGCTTGTTTATACGGACGACCCTATTGATGTTTTGAACATTAAATTGAAGAGGATTAAGAAGTTTTTTTAAAGGGTTGGGCTCTCATAATTTTGGCAACAACAGGATTAAGAAAAATCTCCTTAGATTGGATCTCCAGGAGCTGGAGCTTTTGGAAGAGCAATGTGATTTATGTGGGGAGGCCCAAATGAGAAAGTTGAATATTCTGGTGGAACTTAATGGTATGTACTTGGAGGAGGAGCTTTTTTGGCACCAAAAATCTACCAAAAGGTGGCTTTTTAAAGGTGACAACAACACTGATTTCTTTCATAGAGTTGCTAATGGGAGACATAGGAAAAACACGATGCGTTCTCTTGAGTGTGGATCGGTTACTGTTGAAGGGACTAAAAATCTATTAGCCCATGCTACTAACTTCTATAAAGAGTTGTTTGGACCCGCACGTGGTAACATGTGTAGTATTGACGCCTCTTTGTGGTCCAGTGATGAAAAAATATCTTCGAGTGATAATGATGAGTTAACCAGACCCTTTTCCCTTGAGGAAATTAAAGCCGTGCTTTTTGCTAAGGAGCCTAATCGTGCTCCTGGCCCTGATAGCATTCTTGCTGAATTCTACCAGCACTGTTGGGATGTCGTCTGCATGATCTTTTTAGATTATTTGAGTGGTTTTATGAAGGTAAACTGGATGTGCAGCGTTTGAATTATGGCATTATCAACCTTTTGCCGAAAACTTCTGTGGCTAATAAAATCCAACAGTACTGGCCTATTTGCTTGTTGCGTTGCCCCTATAAGCCGATCACCAAGGTCATAGATAGGAGAGCTAGTGTATATGCCCCCAAACTATTCAGCATTCAGCAGAATGCTTTCATAAAAGGGAGGAACATAATGGATGGGATCCTATCATTACATGAAATCATTCATTATACTCATGTGAAAAAAAGGACTGGGATCATCCTTAAGCTTGATTTCAAAAAAGCTTACGACAAAGTCAATTGGGATTTCCTTCTTGATTTTCATGCTAAGAGAGGGTTCAATACTAAGTGGTGTGGGTGGGTATCTCAGATCCTTCCTGATGGCACGGTTAGTGTCAAGATCAATGATGAAATTGGGCCCTATATGAAAAGTGCCAAAGGGGTGCGTCAAGGTGACCCTCATTCCCCTTTTCTGTTCAATTTGGTCGCTGAGTGTTTGACCAAGATGGTCCTGGCTGCCCAAAAAAATAAGATGTTTGAGGGGCTAGCTCCTGATCTCATTGAGGGGGGAGTGGGGATTTTGCAGTATGCAAACGACACAGTAATATGCTTCTCCCATGATGTGGACAAGGCAGTGAATGTCAAGTTGTTACTGTATTTGTTTGAATTGAGGTTTTTTCGATTGGTGGAGATAATGATATTGACCAGCTATATGCTGAGATGTTCGGCTGTCAAGTTGGCAAGCTCCCCATGAGATATTTAGGGGTCCTAGTGATGTATGCTATGCTTAAAACTGTGGACTGGGATTTCCTAGATGCTAAGCTTCTTAAAGATTAGCTGCTTGGATTACTTATGTTGCTTTGTCTGGTGCTAGATTAACCCTGGTTAATTCTAGCCTGGATGGGATCCCATCCTATTTCATGTCTATGTTCCTCCTTAACAAAACGTTCATTGAGAAGATGAATAAACATCGTAGACGTTTCTTTTGGAGGAAGAAAAAGAATAAACGGGCTTATCATTGGGTTAAGTGGTCCAGGGTCTGTCGCTCCAAGAAAAAAGGGGGATTAGGTATTAAAGATCTTCATAAGCAGAATATTAGTCTCCTTGTTAAATGGTGGTGGAAATTTGAGTTAGGTGATGGGTTGTGGCAAAAAATTATACGGGCCCGGTACTTTAAACGCAAGACGGTGGCTGATGTGCAGACCCGGTTTAATGATTCTCCTTGTTGGAAAGCTATTATGAAGGTTAAAGAGGTGTATATGGAGGGCAGAGGGATCTGTATTAATATGGGAGACCTGGCCCGGGTCTGGCACGACCCCTGGCTATTTGAGACTCCTTTGAAAGCTTGTTATCCTGCTTTGTTTGATATTTGTCAAGAGCAAGACTGTACCATGGCGAAATTTTCCGCTAATAATTTTGTGATGAGATTCTGGCGTAATCTCTTTGCTGAGCTTTCTGATCAGTGGGCTAATGTGGTAGATGGGGCTAAAAAGATTTCTCTGAACGGTTCACCCGATCAGGTTGTTTGGAAGATTAATAGTAAGGGGAAGTTCACCACAAAATCTGTATATGAGTGGTTAGAAAAGGATTTATCGGGACCTGACTACGGGTTGATCTGGAAAGCTAAAATTCCCCTGAAGATAAAAATCTTCATTTGGCAATTGTTCTAGAATGTCATCCCTACCAGGGACAACCTGTGCAAGAGAAACTGGCCTGGGAACCCAACTTGCTCCTTTTGCCATAATATTGAAACTACAGATCATCATTTCTTTGGGTGTGTGTTTGCTCGCTCTGTTTGGGGGGCTATTGGGGTGGCCTTCGGAGCATCCTGTAGTCCTAAAACTATTTGGCAAAGTTGGGCATGGCTTTATAAATATCTTCCAGGGGTAAAAATCATTACATGACCATTATTGCTGCTATCTGTTGGGGTATTTGGTGTACTCGCAACAAGGCAACCTTTGAGAATTGTGTCATTCGCTCTCCGTTGGGGGCTGTTTTCACTACATGTTCCTTTTTGATGTATTGGTCAGGCCTTCTAAAGGGGATTGGCAAGGAGAATGTCCAGGCTGGAGTGCAGAAGATGGTGCGGGTGGCTGCGTCATTGGCGGATCTTTCTGCTCCCAGGGGAAGGCTTATGCTGGGAAGTGGTGCGGAAGCTTGAAGCTGTTTGAGGACAGGAGTCTTAGATGTTTATGATCTCACTGGGGTTTGATGCATGCTGAGTTGTCCTTTAGCTCCTTTTGGTGCTGGTGTCTCGTACATCATCCTGGTGTGTGGGTAGTTTCGTCATGCTGTTCGTTTTGAGGATGAGATGGTTGGTGTCAACAGGTTTTTGCCCCGTGGCGGATGGCTCGTTTTAGAGTCATCTGCTGCGGGTTTCCTGTTGATGCCCCAACTCGCTCTCCCCTTTCAGCCTCCTTTTGCTTAGTCATTCTCTAGCAGTTCGGTGTGCTGTTGCAGAAAGAACTGAGACTGATGTATTTTCGTTAAGCAATTAATGGAAAGGAGTGTGAGCCCGGTTGGAAAAAAAATTGTTCTGCTCTACTAAAAGCCTGCGCCGCATGCAGTTTGAGGTAACACTGGTCGTCTCACTTTGATACAAGTATAGAACTCCTGCTTGGCCTGAACATACACCGGATGCTCCCGGACGAACCTTGCCAATGTTGCTTCCCTCGGTCAGCCGGCGAGTAGGTGTCGAACCAGTAGCAATAGCTGTCGCACTGAAACTCGACACCGAAATTCCCAGACGGCTTCGTCCGCACGCCAAAGTAGTCGGGCTTGCTCTTAGACACCTTCTTCGGTGGCATGGCGGCGCGGCGGGTCTGGCAGGAGAGGACCGGAAGATGGCCACGGAGGTTGTGCGGTCCAGCTGAGATGCTTCGAATCAGTTGGTGGCATTCGAGCTTCTTTGGTTCGGCCGATTTCGAGGCTACGGTGGCCGAAAAGCGGAAGATACGGCGGGAGACGACCAGAAGATGGCTACATATCGAGGCAGTGCGGTGCGGCGACTAGGAAGGAGATGCTTCAAATCGGACGGACGGCACGACGACAACCAAGCGGCTTGATTCGGCCGATTTTGTGGCTGCGGCGGCGGGGAAGTAGCAGATCCGGCGAGAGATGACCGGAAGATGGCTGGAGAGGTTGTGCCTATGCGGCACGATGACAGCGACGGGGATGCTTCAAATCGGATGGTGGCTTCGGTTTGGCCGATTTCGAGGCGTGCGGCGGGGAAGCGAAGGATTTGGCGGCGGTAGAGGTGAGAATGCCAGATCTGGCGGGTGCAGGGTGTGTCGGGGTGGTGCGGCGGGAGGCAAGACAATCGCGCATTGGCATGGGGAAATGAAGTTTTCAAAGATAGTTGGCTTCGCGCGGCGCGGCCAAGTGCACTTCCATCATCAATCAGTCGGTTGGATCCATCCATCGACCTGGTGCTCTCACTGGTGATGCATTTGGTGACCGTATCGTTTGAATTGGTAGAGGATGATGATGATGATGATGATGATGATGATGATGATGACTCTGCAAAGCTTTTGGCTCGGGTAAACAAGAGAATGGCACATATAGTTACTATGTGGATGTTGGAGAGTAGGTACTTCTCCATTGGGGCTCTTTCAGTGGATCTATGATCTTTCAGTTGCATACCTACACCATGGGGCTTATAGCCCCTGTGCGACGTTTTTGAGATGAATTGGATGAGGAGCGACGTAGTTGACGAAAATATCTCTGGTGCGACCTATTTGCAGCCAACAATAGCTCCAATGCGACATGGCCCTGTTTAACCATGAAATGCAAAACATAAGGGGTTAGTGGTTTGAGTTATGACACGCGGGACCCATTAGTTATCCACATGAATGTGGGACCCACCACTTACTCACATGTGTGCGAGACCTAGAACTTATCCACATAAGCATGCCCCGACCCGAGCCATCCACGAGCCCGAGCCAGCCCACCCCCATTGCCTGCCCTTCCCCTTTCCCCTTTCCCCCACCTTGTTCTTCCTCTTCTCCGGCAATGAAGCGCGCCGCCGGCGAGTGACGTCTAGCTCAACTTCGGCCTCCCGCCAATCATGGCCGCAGTACGGTCCAGTGCCGTTGACAAGATGCCCCGATTGCCCGCGCATGGAGCCTCTGAAGCATTTGACTTGTGTGAAGGAGGAAAATGGCAACCGTGGGCGTGAGTTCGTCAAATGCTTGAGCAAGCCACAACCAGGGCAGGTTAGATCCGTGTACCACGCCAAGTAGCTGGATCGATTTCTTTATTTTTCCGTCGAATTTGGGCGGTGGATCTGATCTAGGGTTCATGCCGCCGTTGACCCCTGTTTACCCTGTTTTTCAGGTTCTGAAGAAATGTGGACATTTCGAGTGGCTCGATGAGTACGTTGAGAGGTTGAAATTCGAGGCTTCAACACAAGAGCTCAATTTCAATTTGGGGGGGGGCAGCTTGGTGTGGAACACACCTCACATTTGGTGGACAGAGCCGATCCGATGATGGACAGTGCTGAAGTGAAGTGTGAATTGAAGAAAATGGGCAAGCAACTAAAGCAGCGGATCGATTTGAAGCAGCAAGCAAATATGATGGCTGGAGCATTTTATTGTTGTGTCATTGATATGGGTTTCTTTTACTTGATGTTCATCAATCGCTAGAAATTGTTACAATTTCAGTTTGTTTGTCAAGCTAGTTTCACAGTCAGGGGTCCCTAGTTTCAGTTATTGTGTCTAGCTAGTAGTTTCAGTAAGTCAGGGATCATTTGTTAGCTGAATTTGAATTTGTGTGAAGCAAAGCGTGAATTCTGGTAATGATATTCAGACCCAATGATATTCTGGTAATAGGATGCAATATGTGCGCCATGCCAAGTTCTTGTAACTGAATCGAAGCAGAGATATCCAGTGTTCATGCTCTGTTCTTGTTCTTCAGTTAACAGAGTGCACACCCCCCCCCCCCCAAATTCAGAAAAACAAATCTTGCTGCCAAATATATGTTGGGCCATGAGAAAATAACCAAGCCCAAATTGAGACAAGCCCACCCGCGTAGGGGCACCAGCCCAGTTTTATAGCATAGAGGCGCCCATGTTTAACAAAAAATGCTTCGACTAACACCTCAAAAATAAAATGTTGCTTCGGCAAATAAACCTTTAACAAACATATACTTCTTTACTTGTTTACTTGTTTTTTCTTTAGCCAAATTTTTGTGTTGAATAAATGTTGGGCAGTATGTATTGTACCTTTTTGTTTTTCTGTACATATTTGTTGCTTGTCCACTATTGTTTTGTGATTCTTTTTATGCATGTCTATGGCTCCATGAAACCCAAATTTGATGGGGATATGTGAAAGCCTCAGAAAACATTTTTTGAAATGTTCAAGTTAAAATTCGCTTGAAATAGGTCCAAGAAAATGTTCATGTTTTGCTCTAAAAATAATGGCCAGAGGTAAAATTCAAACCAATATTTTTAGGAGCACATAAATATTTCTTTTGGGCATTTCAGTTGCATGTCCATGGTTGCACAAAAATTTGCACCCTACACCTACTAGCTAGGGTGACCCTATTAGCCAGGTCCTAGATACATGCATGCACACATGCAGCACACCAAGATATGGTTTTTTGCAAAAAAAAATTGGGTACCCATACACTTGCATGTCCATAGTGGAATCTACCCCTTTTATTAGTAACACATAGATCAACTAGATAGAACATCAAGCACGATATATATCAACTGACCAATATCAACTAGTAGATAGAAAAAAACAGATAGAACACATCACAATATAGTAGCATAAGTAGTAGCATTGCATGACCTAGATAGTACCACATTACAACTAAGATAGATAAACGGGTCCCAAGCACGACATACGTAGTAACATTACAACTTATATAGATAGTTCATAGTTCAACCCAACACGACAATAATAAAACGACACCCTAGATAAGATAAAACACCACCGGTTTGCTTGCTTGCTGCAAGGACAACTCCTCCATGGCCAGCTCCTCTGCTCCATGGCCAACTCCTTCACTCGTCATCGTCGCTGGGGTACGGGAGGGTGTGCATGCGCTCATCGGCAGGGAAGGCGCTGTCGAAGTCGGTGAAGATGTTGTACATGGTTAATGCAATTAACTCGCATCCACACCAAAAAACACGGCTGAGGAGGTAGTAGGCGTCGAAGGGGTTGGTGAACCTCACGATGAGCCCGATAGGATAGCCATTGTTACTGACCTCTTCGACTCGAAACATGACCGGAGAGCCCCTCGGGAGGTGGCGGTAGCCGGAGGAGAGGAAGAACTCGGTCAGCCCTCTTGCCCCCCTCCACCTTGAGATCGCCCAGACCCGTAGGGTGTTCTCCACCCGGACTCCGGCGGGGTAGAGCCTCTCGGGGAAGGTGGGCGGCACACGGTAGGTAGCCCCGGTGAACTGCATGGTGGCTCAATCGGGTTTGATTTGTGGAGAAGAAGGAAGAAGGAGGGCAGATGGGAGAGGATGGGGTAGGGGGTATGGATGAGGAGGGAGAGGAAGACGATAGGTGTGGCTTAAATAGCCCAAGTGCGACGTGATTTTCGATTTCTTTGAGTGGTTTCACCGGGTGGAATTAATGAGCGGGTGGCGTTTGGTGCCGCCCCATCGAAGTGTGTACACGAGCATGGGAAACCAAGACTGCCATCAAACGCTGGATCAATAGCCAGGATGCGACGCGTCTGTGCCATCGGTCGCGGGTCAAGGGGTCATGCCGTCCCGTTCTTCTATCCCGTGCATCAATTGCCATGCTACGACGTCCCGCACGCGTCTGTGCCGTCGTGGGTCAAGGGGACACGCCTGCCCCGTTTTCTCTACGTGTGCCGCCCGTGCATGCATGCATGGCAATGTAGCCTGCTGGCTAGGGCCTCGCTAGAGGAGGCAACGTTCGGTCCAAAGGTCTAACGGGTCGGCTTATTTTACCAGAGCCCAATGGCTAGCCCACTCGCCGCAGCGTAAAAAACAAACGGCTACTGCATGGCACTGCATCCTCTAAAAACCACTACAACAAATCAGAGCATAGCCTGTGCATCGTTGACGTGGCACTGCATGCTAATCCACACCGTTGAACGCGCAGTGATCCAGTGATCCAGAGAAGGGGGGTTATCCAGCGTTGTCGAACATAGCCAATCACATAGCATCACGCAGATCAGTGACGTGGCCCTAGCGCCTGATCCAGACCGTTCACTAACAGAGATCTAGCGGCTCGTAAGGATGCGGGGTTTCAAATGGGGTTATGAGGGGTTTTGAGGGCTAGGGTTGAGCATAACTAATTCAAAAAAATCATAAAAATATGAAACTTTCACCCATCATCATATTATGTGAGTGAGTTGCTGGGAAAAATAAGAAACATGGTCTATGGGTATTTTCATGAAAAAACCTTGACAAAACATAGCTATCATGAGCAAGGTTGCATGGGATTCAAGCTAGGGTTGAGCATAACTAATTCAAAAAAATCATAAAAATATGAAACTTTCACCCATCATCATATTATGTGAATGAATTGCTGGGAAAAATAAGAAACTTGGTCTATGGGTATTTTCATGAAAAACCCTTCACACAACGGGTTTAGGGTTTAGGGTTTAGGGCTAAGCTTGTCATAGTTTATCCAAATGATCCTATATTTGGCATGGACCCTATATTTGCACACTAGATGTCAAGTTTTGATTTTTGGCCCATTTATAAAAGGTCGAAATGTTTTGCTTAGGAATGGGGTGTTTAGCCTAGCTTCAGAGCTCATTGAGGCAAGTTTATCACATCAACAATAAGTGCTCGGATTGATCGCTTCACATGCATATGACTAATATTAAAGCATTGTACCATCAATACCACATACTAAACAAATTTAATTTGAATTTTGGGTCAAACTTGAATCTTGGGTCAAATTTGAAATTTGGCCAGAATTTAAATAGCATTACACAAATACCAGTTTACACAAATTGAGGCAAGTTTGTTATTCTACAACACACATCACCATTACACAAGTTTGACAAATGAAGTTTTCACTTCTTCTTCTTAGCACTCGATTTCTTCTTCTTCTTACCACTTATTGATCGTACGACACCTAGTTCACTCAAACGCTTGATTTTCATAACTGGACTAGCTAGGACAGCTGGAGTTGGCACCACAACATCTACATGAGGCTCAGTTTGCACAACAACAACTCTAGTAGGCCGCAACAGCTTCAGTTTGCAGAACATCTTCAGTTTCAGTTTGCAGAACATCTGCCACAACAGCTTCAGTTTGCACCACATTCTGCACCACATCATCATCCAAATGTTGGTCATGATGCATCACAAGATCAAAGACTGCCTCATTTTGCATCACAACATCATCCAACTCTTGCTCATTTTGCACCGCAGCATCATCCAACTCTGGTTCATCACTATAACTTCTCTTTTTTCTACAGCCATTGATTCTTGCCTTTTTGATTGCCCAGCAATCTTCAATAACAAGGGGTTGACCTCCACGCTTCCTCCTGGAAAACAAAGCTTGTAATTTGGCTAGTAATTAAATACAACAACCAACTTAAAAAAACACAAACGTAAACATACTTTGGCCTTTCAGGGGTGTAACGACATTTTGGAGATCCTTTTCGGTGCCCAAGTTCCTGGCACAGCTTGCATCTATTTTTGTTACCTTTTTGGCTTTGCATCCTTCTTCCCCTTCCCCCTTTTACTACTCCCACCTTTCTCAAAACATGCCTTGAATCTACTCTCTTTAGGCCTGCCAGCTTTTCTTTTTGTTAGGGGGGGACACATGGGAAATTCAATTTCCACTTCAGGCCACTGAGACTGATCTGTAAGTGCTGGAATTGGAGTTGCATACGCAGCCTTGAATCTTGCCACTGAGTAGTATTCATGCAAGTATGGGTGCATGTTTATCTTGGGTTGGGAGGCCAAGAAAAGTATGGCATGGTCACAAGGTTTCCTGGTGTGTTGCCACTTGAGGCAAGTGCAGTCCTGCAACTCAGTGTTAACAACATGCCTCCTTCCAGTCTTGGTATCTCTAACTTCAGCACCCCACAATGAAGATTTTTCAACAGACAAATGTGTAAGATTCCTACTCCTGTTCACCACCTGTTGTACCATTGCAGGAAGCTTATCCCCTTGCAGACAATCACCAATCCTTCTTCTCAATTCCCACATGCGCATGATCATGATCCTGATCTGGTCAACCATGTCATGCACAAGCAAGTTCTTTAACTGCTTTATCTTGTTGTTAAAACTTTCTGCCAAGTTATTGTTGATATGATCACACTTGATGGCATTGTTAAATCCTGGCCAGTACCACAATAGAGAATGATAGGTGTTCAACCATGGACCAAACTCACTGCATGCTGCTTTTATCTTATCAAGATGATATGAATGTGTTTGTCTGCTGTAAGATCTTGTTGCTGGCCACATTCTCCCAAATTCTTCCCCTCTGAATTTTTTGATCAAATTCATCCACATATGGCCAAAGCACTCCCTCTGCTCACAATGAGGAAAAACATTCTTCACTATATTTTCTAGCCCTTTACATGCATCTGTGTGTACTGCCAAAGGTGACACTAGCCCTATGCATCTTTTCAACTGCATCATGAACCATGTCCATGAAACCTCTGTCTCTGACTGAAACAAACCAATAGCAACAGGGAACATCTAGTTGTGTCCATCTAAAGCATTGCATGCTGCCAATTGACCATTCCATTTGCGTGTCAAAAAAGATGAGTCTATGCTCCAATATGGACGGCACCCTACGTTGAAGCCATCTATGCAAGGCTTTAAAGCCATAAAGAACTTGGAGAAAAGAACTCTACCATCCTCTGTTACCTTAGTATCTATCTCCACAACACTGCCAGGTGACCTCTTTTCCACCTCTTCTTTGAAGTTATAAAGCATCCTAAAAGTATTTGCCCAATCACCATATAATTCTTTCATTGCCCTCTGTTTTGCTTTCCACACTGTGGTATACTTCACCTTAATGGGGTACTGCTTTTCGAAGTCCACTTTAAGTTTCTTTGCTGTAGTGTTTGGTTTCTTGGCTAAAATTGGAGTGATCTTTTCTGCAATCCAAAGTAGTGATGTCATCGTTGATACTCTCTGTGAACTTGTAATACAAGTATGTGGATTTGGGATTTGATTAACCCTAATGGTACTTCCATCAGGTTGAATTCTAGCAGATATGTACCACTTGCAAGGCCTGGCGCTTGCATCGAAACCTCTGCACCTTGCATAAAATTTCTTTCTATCAGTCCACATAGTCTTTATAGGAGATATGCCCTAGAGGCAATAATAAATGATATTATTTATCTCCAAGTTCATGAATATGTTTATGTTCCATGCTATAACTACTGTGGTTCCCGAGCCCGTATATCCATAAAGGCTCTGGGGAAAACCCATGTGCACGTGTGGAATAATAAACGATAAAATGTACTCCTAGTCATGCCTCTAAGACTAGCTCAAGTATTGCATGATGATTATGTTTTCCCAATCATGGGCATGTCTATGCCAGCAACTTTGAGGGCACAATGTTAGAAGAACATTTGTGTTGAATCAACCCGAATTGATGTTATGCTATGAGATACATTCGTCACAAGTTTAAGGCTACATAACACAAAGATGGTTAACATTTGCATGATTCCTTAGACCATGAGAGTATCGAGTTTCTTCATGCTTGCTTCATGAACTTTGGGGTTTGTTAAACGTCATCCGTAAATGGGTGGCTATTACGGTGGCTTACGGGTTCATGGAAAAGTATGTCAAGTAACTTGATAGCTCAAGATTGGGATTTGCTACTCCGACGATGGAGAGAATTTCTCGGGCCCTCTCAATGTTACGGTATCCATAATTGTCTGGCCAGACACCTTGTGATTTGATCACTGGGATGCCGGAACACGGAAACGAGAAAAGAGAACAAAACCGGTAACGAGGTAACTTGCATGGTGGACAAATTGTTCGTCCATGGGGATGCAATAAATCTCACCTCGGGTGTTTGTGACATATCGTGAAGCAACAGCAATAGCTCACTGCAACTGGAGGTTCACTCGAATATTCAGTCCTGTGGGTATAGGGGTCAATATGGGTGTCCACGGCTCCGATGTTGATCATTGATCGGAAGGGGTTCCGGGTCATGTCTATACTTCACCGAACCTATAGGGTCACACGCTTCAGGGTCATCTATCTGCTGAATACTAGACAGGGAGTCTGAGAGAAAATCACCGAAAAAGTTTCGGACACCAAAAAGTTTCGGACAGCGGAAAAGTTCCGCACAGAGAGGTCATCGGATGAGTTTCGGTGAAACCGAAAAGTTGTTTCGGGATATACTATTGAGTCAAATTGGTTTCGGCACATGCCTGATAATTCTTGGAGGGTGCCAGAGTCATTCTGGAAACTTTCTGGAATTTTACGGGATAAAAGCTGGAATTGCTCCGGAGCTGCCGGAACCACTTCAGATGCTTTTCGCAGATGAAAATCACTAATCCGAAATTGTTTCGGAACGCGTTGAAAATTATTTTAGTGGGTTCTAGAAATGTTCTAAGCCCACATAAATATTTTTCAGTTCGAACGGACGCTGAAAAATGTCGTCGTGAATAGTGAAAGTGCTTTTTGGGATATTTATGGAAAGCCACCTTTTGGGGCTTTTCCCAAAAGGCTTGTAGAAGGACTTGGGGATCAAGGAACCCCCTTTGGGGGGGCCCCATGAAGGTGGGATGTTGGAGGGTGCAGCTCCTCCATGGAGCTCAACTTTTCATCCCTTTATGCCCTTTATGCCCTTTTATGTGTGACATAAAGTGTGGGCATTTTGGGTTTTTCATGTTCCCCCTACCCCTTGGGTTTTCCTATAAACAGAGGTGGTGAGGCACTCTCCACACTCACTCTTTCTCACATACAAGTGCCATTGCAATGATCTGGCTTCTCTCTCCCTCCTCGCGAAATAGTTTCGTAGAGCCGAAAGGTTGTCTGGGCTCCGGTGAGAACTAGTTCTGGACGGCGAAGCCCTGCCGGATAGATGACACCGTATGTGTGCAACTCTGTAGAGAGATCGTAGTTTCGGTCTTAGTTCGAGAGTGCCTCCCAAAGGGCTATCCGTGTAACCGTCCAAGTTTCAAAGGTCCTCCCGAAGGGCTGTCCGAGTGACCGTCCGAGTTTCGAAGGTCCTCCCGAAGGGCTGTCCGCGACACCGTCCAGGGGACTGTCCGACCACCTCCCGGAGGCCTATCCGAGGGGCAGATGAGGGTATACATCCTCGCGGTTGGTAGGTTGTAAATCCTAGCTACGGGGATCTGCACCGCCGATCCTCATGGACTCTACTTCCTGCTGCGCTACGAGTCGGTAACGAAAAAGATCAAACCATGTATGCAGTCTCCATAGTGGTCCTAGGCTGGTGCGTGCTACCTCTTGAGCACTGCGTTGGTTTTCCCTTGAAGAGGAAAGGGTGATGCAGCAAAGTAGCGTAAGTATTTCCCTCAGTTTTTGAGAACCAAGGTATCAATCCAGTAGGAGGCTACGTGCGAGTCCCTCGCACCTACACAAACAAATAAATCCTCGCAACCAACACGATAAGGGGTTGTCAATCCCTACACGGTCACTTACGAGAGTGAGATCTGATAGATATGATAGGATAATATTTTTGGTATTTTTATAATAAAGATGCAAAGTAAAATAAAAGCAACAGAAAATAACTAAGTGTTGGAGGATTAATATGATGGAAAATAGACCCGGGGGCCATAGGTTTCACTAGTGGCTTCTCTTAAGAGCATAAGTATTTACGGTGGGTGAACAAATTACTGTTGAGCAATTGACAGAATTGAGCATAGTTCTGAGAATATCTAGGTATGATCATGTATATAGGCATCACGTCCGAGACAAGTAGACCGACTCCTGCCTGCATCTACTACTATTACTCCACACATCGACCGCTATCCAGCATGCCTCTAGAGTATTAAGTTCATAAGAACAGAGTAACGCTTTAAGCAAGATGACATGATGTAGAGGGATAAACTCATGCAATGTGATATAAACCCCATCTTGTTATCCTCGATGGCAACAATACAATACGTGCCTTGCTGCCCCTACTGTCACTGGGAAAGGACACCGCAAGATTGAACCCAAAGCTAAGCACTTCTCCCATTGCAAGAAAGATCAATCTAGTAGGCCAAACCAAACTGATAATTCGAAGAGACTTGCAAAGATAACCAATCATACATAAAAGAATTCAGAAGATTCAAATATTGTTCATAGATAAACTTGATCATAAACCCACAATTCATCGGTCTCAACAAACACACCGCAAAAGAAGATTACATCGAATAGATCTCCACAAGAGAGGGGGAGAACATTGTATTGAGATCCAAAAAGAGAGAAGAAGCCATCTAGCTAATAACTATGGACCCGAAGGTCCGAGGTAAACTACTCACACTTCATCGGAGAGGCTATGGTGTTGATGTAGAAGCCCTCCGTGATTGATGCCCCCTCCGGTGGAGCTCTGGAACAGGCCCCAAGATGGGATCTCGTGGGTATAGAAGGTTGTGGCGGTGGAATTAGGTTTTTGGCTCCGTATCTGGTAGTTTGGGGGTACGTAGGTATGTATAGGAGGAAAGAGTATGTCGGTGGAGCAACGTGGGGCCCACGAGGGTGGAGGGAGCGCCCAGGGGGGTAGGCGCGCCCCCTACCTCGTGGCTTCCTATTTGATTTCTTGACGTAGGGTCCAAGTCCTCTGGATCATGTTCGTTCCGAAAATCACGTTCCCGAAGGTTTCATTCCGTTTGGACTCCGTTTGATATTCTTTTTCTCCGAAACTCTGAAATAGGCAAAAAACAACAATTCTGGGCTGGGCCTCCGGTTAATAGGTTAGTCCCAAAAATAATATAAAAGTGAATAATAAAGCCCAATAATGTCCAAAACAGAAGATAATATAGCATGGAGCAATCGAAAATTATAGATACGTTGGAGACGTATCAGTGCGTAGGTCGGAAATTTTTTGTTTTCTACTGCGTTACCCTACAATGGTATCAGAGCCGTGCTATGCGTAGATGCAGGTTGCGATCTAGAATACATAGAGATGTATGGGTGTTGCACAATATAATTTGTAGTACATGAGTTCTATTACTAAAAATTAATTGTGCGGGTAGCAGATGAAATCTGTTACCCGATGTTCTTGTTGCTTCCTTGGAATTTGCATATTTCTGATCTTGATAACGGCATGGTGGATTTTCAATGTTCTGGCAATCCGCGATCCTGATTGATCAACGAAGTGCTAACAGTTCGTTGAAATCCACCATAGTTAGAAAGAAAGATGAAATTTCGCAGACGAAAGGGCAATGCAGATATGATCTGCACAGGGGGTCATGCGTATGATAAAGTTTAGTATGGGGTTCAAGATTTTATTATCTCGTGCTTCATACAACCCGCAAAGTTAATCTAGCGACATGAACTATCATACTTGATGAAGGACGTTGGTAGCTTCGGTTTGTTTCGAAACCTTAGAAGCCACGAAAAACAAGTTTTTACATGAACCGATTAGAAACGTCTAACTTGGTTTTGCGGGAGGGTTTGCATGTGCATGTGATGTGGTATAGCAGTGCTCATAATAATTTGATTATGTATGATATGACTATATAATGTAATTAACATGACCTGCGTGTCATGATTCAGCATGATGGCTGGAGCCATATGATTGCACTTTAATGACCTGCATGCCAACCTTAAGTAATCCATTAATTTTGTACGCTATGGAGATAGCAATATTATCTGGTGCATCGACAAGGTGGTGGCAATCTTCCCGAAGGTGAACACCGACGCGAATGCCGAAGACGAAGAAATACAAGACTTCTCCATCAGAAAGGGCTATACCATATCATGCTATTATGAATTGCCTGAGATGTTTATCCCTTTGGTGCACCCTTCTTGATTGCGCGGTATTCGCTTTTTATTAGGATGATCTCTTACAAAAATATCCAAGTAGTTAGTGTTCTCCCAAGTGTAGCACCATCACGGCACCTATCTTTTCGGGGTGCGCCGTGTTACACAGGTACGAACAATTAGAGAAGTGTGAGGCGGGTGAGTTGAGACCTCACAGTGAGATCACTTAGTTGTCTTGACATTCACGCATGACCGTCATGAGCTCGGAACACGCCCATCGAAAGATGAACAAGAGTCGCCTAGAGATGTGATTGGCAAGTTGGCCTACCGGTTGAGATTTTCATCATCAGTGGTGTTACACCAATGGTGAACAATTGATATGCGGATCTTGAATCACTCACAATCAATTATGAGACATATTGATTTGAGTGGGAGCGCACTGTTGAATTAACATGTTTAATTCTCAGTGCCATTAATTATGAACACCGTCTAAGTGTTTCTCGCAAAATAGTTGTAGAATAATGGCTCGTGTTTCCACCTTCCCTGTTAAAATTGAATAGCTGTTAAATATCTAGTTAAAACTTTACGATTGTAACGTAATGTGATGATTGTCCTCAAAAGTGCCGAGAAGGACTTTGTCCTATCGCATGCTTTCCGTATACTTCCGCTAAATGCAATGGATGATGAGACTCTCGTCCTTCGATCCAAAAGCTAGAATTCCGTTGCGGTCAAGTGCAATATGTTTGCTTCCATGAAACTCGAACTTCGAAAGTTTGGGATAGTTATGTGATATTCATGGAACTGAAAATTAATTTTCAGATACAAACAAAGGCTGAAAGATATGAAATATCCAAAGCAATGTTTGTTTGCAAATTATTAGTAAAGTGTGTACTATGCATTAGACTGATAAGAGAGGGATCCAGAAGAACGCCTGTCATATGATGAAAGGTGAATAAAGCAACAACTTAAAGAGAAAGGAAGTGTCCAAAACGTGTTAGTATGACTTACACGTCTAGGAAGTCCGGGGCTAACGCCACTCTTAAGTTGGGTGCTTCTTTTGCGAGTAGGAGAAATACTAAAAGTTAAACTGTTAGAAGTATAAAGGCAGAAAGAAAGATGACTGGAATATCCAGCTCATGTATGAATGTCATACAAGTTTTTGATGTATAGAAGGCTGGTCAAAGATATAGTTCTTGGGAATTATGGTTAAACATGGTAATCACTAATTCTTGGGTATTGTGAGTTAATCACAAAGATACCCGCTCGATTGCATTCTGTTACGAATCAATGTAAGAGCTACTATGGCCTAAAAAGACTAGCCAGGAATGAGGTTTTAATACGTGCTGGGAACATAGTAAACGTTACTATACCTTCCATCGGTGTATTGCCTATGTATTTTCTTTCATAATTCATTTTAGAGTTTCTCACACTCTAGCCCTTTGCATAAGGTATCTTGCAAGAAGGTTGTTCATAAGAGAACTTTTGATGTTAAGTATTATGAATAAACATTAAGGGCCATACTTTCATTATGAATGAGATGTATGTTATGAATAATGATATTAATATATTACCTCTGTGTTTACTTTCATAATTCATTTTACAGTTTCTTACACTCTAGCCCATTGCACAATGTTTATTGCAAAAGGGTTGTTCATAAAAGAACAATTGTTGTTCAGTATTATGAATAACATGAAGGGCCATGCTTCCATCCAAGATGGGATGTATGTTATGAATATTGATGGTAAAATGATACATCCATAACACTGACGCTAAATGTCGCAAGACTATGAGAATACCACACATGTGTGGCACTGCATTTGGTCACATTGGAGAAACCTGCATAAAAAATTCCATTATGATGGATTTTGAAGTCGTTTGATTTTGAATCATCTGACACTTGCAACTTTCCTCCGAAAAGTGATTGATTGAAATACCGTTCACGGGCCATAAGGAACGAGCAACCAACTTATTGGTGATCATACATTTTGATGTGTGTAGTTCAATAAATGTTTGCAAGTAGTGGATTTATATATCTTCAGAAATGACTCAAGTAGATATATGGATATTTGCTTGATGAGACGTAAGTTTGGATCTTTTGAAATCATTCGAAAGGTTTTCAAAAATGAAGTAGAAGTTATTGTAACAAGGAAATTATGTTTCTACAATTTGATTGCAGAAAGGAATATCTGAGTTACAAGTTTAGCGAATGTCTGATGAGTTGTGAAAAGAGTTTCATAACTTACACCTCCCGGAACACCACTATGAGTGGAATGACTGTGAAGATGTAATCAACCCATTTATGACATGATAAGATCAAAGATGACATAAATAAATTTGCCATTATCACTTTTAAAGAGTAATGCTTTAGAGACTGCGGCTCTTACACTGAAAAGAGCTCCATCAGGTCTATTGAAATGACGGCATGGTATGGTACGCCCAACCATGTTATATCTTTTCTTAACATTTGGAATATGAGGCTTGTGTAAAAGGTTACAAACCTATTCCAAATCAGACAAATGCTACTTTGTAAGTTATCCCAAGTCATTGGGTATTCCCCCACCACTATACCGAGAGGAAAAGGATTTTTGCCACAAAACGGTATGCTTTTAAAGATAATAGTTCTTGCAAAAGGGTAAGTCGGAGGACAGTACAACTCGACGAGATAACAAGTATCTTCGTCATCAGGTCAAAGGAAAGGAACCTTGGAAGTAATTCCATAGTTTCCTACTGCGACTGATACGGAAGCCTCTACATTAGATGTATGGACTTCGGTCGAACTTGTAGCTGAACAATGTAGGCAAAGCTCGTGCAAACCTCTCAGGTGCGCAAACGAGATATTGTTGTTAGACACCAGTATACCTATGATGCACAAGGAAGTGTTGATGGGCCCTGACTCTGGAATTGGCTAAATGCCAATATAATCCGAGATATTTTCCATAAATGATTAAAGATTTAAATCTTGATAAACCCTCTGAAAGACTAGGATAAAAATGGTTTATCCATTAAGCTCGACTTGTTGCAATAACAAGTTCAAGGAGTTGACTACAATGAGATTGTCTCACCGTAGCAATGCTTAAAGTTGGTTCGGGTTAAACTAGCAATTAATACATATTTTAAAACATGAGATGTGAAACATGGATGACAAAAGAATTTCCATGAAATGGAAATACAACCTAGGACTTGTATGTGATACAATCCAAAGTATTTTGTCGATCTAGAGGATGCTAGTATGTATGCTAGCTTCAGAGTTCCAGCAATGGATAGAGGAGAGCAAAATGGAGTTGGAATCTTCGTTTTTGATGGAATGGTCAAAGGGGTTGACTTCATCAATGGGTAACGAAGATGCTTGTGGTTTCAAGAAAGTAAGTGGGAGCATAATAATATTTCTGAAAACCTTGTGTGCTTGACACATTGTTAATTGGAACTAAATTTCTTGACACAAATTAGGACTTCATTTGAAAATAGTTTTTCGATGAAGTGCTTGGGCTAAATAGCCTTGATATTAGGCATAATGATCTATGGAGATAGATTTACCTAATAGGGCTGAGAAAAAATACATATTGACAAGATGCTAAAACCGTTTAGCACTAAGAACGACAAGGAGTGTGTAACGCCCACAATGCGGCTATATCTCCCACGTGTCGAGGCACGACTTAGAGGCATAACCGCATAGTGGTTTTGTCGCAAGAAGGGTCATCTTCACACAATCCCATGTAATGAACAAGAAAGGGATAAAGAGTTGGCTTACAATCGCCACTTCACACAATACATAAATATTATTCATACATCATCCAAAATACAAACATATAGACCGACTACGGTCAAAATCCAGATGAAAATAAGACAACCCCAAATGCTAGATCCCCGATCGTCCCAACTGGGCTCCACTACTGATCATCAGGAAAAGACACATAGTAACGACCACGTTCCTCGTCGAACTCCCACTTGAGATCGACGCCATCATCTGCACTGGCATCGTCGGCACCTGCAATTGTTTTGGTAGAATCTGTGAGTCACGGGGACTCAGCAATCTCACACCCGCGAGATCAAGACTATTTAAGCTTGTAGGAAAAGGAGGAGTAGTGAGGTGGAGCTGCAGCGGCAAAAGCATATATGGTGGCTAACTTGCGCAAATGAGAGCGAGAAGAGAAGCAACGGAACGGACGTCATCTAGCAATGACCAAGAAGTGATCCTGAACACCTACTTACGTCATAGATAACTCAGACCGTGTTCACTTCCCGGACTCCGCCGAGAAGAGACCATCACGGCTACACACGCAGTTGATGTATTTTACTTGGGTCAAGTGACAAGTTATCTACAACCGGACATTAACAAATTCCCATCTGCCTCATAACCGCGGGCATTGTGCCAACTTAGCCCATCATAAGCTCTCACGGTCAACGAAGGATAAACCTTCTCCCGGAAAGGCCCGATCAGTCTCGGAATCCCGGTTTACAAGACATCTCGACAATGGTAAAACAAGACCAGCAAAGCCGCCCGAATGTGCCGACAAATCCCGATAGGAGCTGCACATAACTCGTTCTCAGGGCACACCGGATTGTCCAAGCTTCCGATAGGCCAGCCCAGAGTTGCCCCTGGTGGCCACCGGCGACTGACAGTTTGGACCAATACTCAGAGGAGCACTGGCCCGGGGGTTTAAAATAAAGATGACCCTCGGGCTCGCGAAAACCCGGGGGAAAAGGCTTAGGCGGCAAATGGTAAAACCAAAGTTGGGCCTTGCTGGAGGAGTTTTATCAAGGTGAACTGTCAAGGGGTTCCCATACATCACCCGACCGTGTAAGGAACGCAAACTCAAGGAACATAATCCCGGTATAACAGTAACTAGGGCGGCAAGAGTGGAACAAAACACCAGGCATAAGGCCGGGCCTTCCACCCTTTACCAAAATATATATAGATGCATTAAATAATTAATAGATATTGTGATATCCCAACATATATTCATGTTCCAACATGGAACAAACTTCAACTTCACCTGCAACTAGCAACGCTATAAGAAGGGGCTGAGCAAAAGCGGTAACTTAGCCAAACAACGGTTTGCTAGGAAGGGATGGTTAGAGGCTGACATGGCTAAAATGGGAGACATGATATAGCAAGTGATAGGTAGCGGAGCATGGCAATAGAGCGAACAACTAGTATAGCAAAGATAGAAGTGATTTCGAGGGGTGGTCATCTTGCCTGCAAGATTCTCAGAGTTGTCGAAAGCTTGATCCTCGTAAGCGTACTCAACAGGTTCCTCGTTCACGAACTCGTCTCCCGGCTCTACCCAAGACAAGAACACAAACAAACGGAACCACAAGAAATGCGCAAGCAACATGATGCAAAACATGTATGATATGCAAGATATGATATGCGATGCATATGCGTGCTCCGGAAGGGAAATGATGAACATGGCAGTAACTTGGCAAACCAAGCATGCCACTGGAAAGATGAGATGATTTCGGTCGAAATCGATATAAAGATCACCGGAATCGGATGCACGGATTGCAAATGGCAAGCAAAACAAGAATGACACGGAACTGGGATTAACAGCATGATAGCACTTAAAATGCAACAAACAACAATGCTACAGCACCCCAACATAGCAACAAAGCATATGACAGTAAATTTCAGGAGATGCTTGACAAAAGATGAACACTGAGCTACGGCTAGTTCACAACATATCAAGCTCAAACAAGCATGGCAAAAGTGCAAAAGATTACAGGTTCACAGACAGTGAAAAACTGGACATGGCAGAAAACAGCATCAGGTAGCAATGTTCAGAGCATGAAATCAACATGCTACAGGAATTTAACATAGCAAAGAAAGTGATGCCAGTGTTCTACTAAAAGCACATGACAAAAGTCCCTTACTGACCATAAGCCAAAAAGGAACAGAAGATATGATGGCAAGCATGTAAACATAGCAAGTTTCGTTATCAGGTTTCAGACTTAGCAGAAAACAGAGCATGGCAGAAATAATAATATGTAGGCCTCTTTGTGAGCTTGATGCACTCAATACAGCGAAATGCATGACAAACCAAGCATACCTACAGCAAGAAGGCATGTTTATGAAGCTAACCATGACAAGAACAAATGCATAGCATGTATGGATCAACTACAATAAGCTTGGCAAAAATGAATATCATGTTAAGAATCTGCCAGGAATATTTTACAGCAAAAGTAGAGCAAGATTGAGTCATGCTATGGCACTCCATAATTGCAAAAAATTCCAGGAATGGATCAACTACAACTATAGATACAAAACATCCTTACTGAACATCTCCAAAATATGCATGGATCTCTCTGTAGCATCAAGTTTACATGGCAACAAAATTACAGCAGACAAGGACTTGGAGAAATCACTAAGTCCCTGAAATCAGAAATATTACGGGGCCTACTTTGCATGCTTGTGCTAGTCACCACAGAGATCACAAAAATACATGGACAACACCACTCGAAAGATGGCATGGCATACTTCAAAGCACATGTAGAGCTCATGCTCAAAAGATGCACAGATTTAATGATACAAAAATGACAAATCTCCAAGTTCTGTCAAGAACCAGAGAATAACAGCAACTAGCCCTCTTCCAACAGAGATTTGGGCATCAAGATGACCTCTAATGAACATGGTGCAATTGAACAAAATGAAGAGCATCACGAGGCGAACAATTTGACATATTACACGCGCGAATCGGAGCTACATGCACGAAGTTATGGCTATACGAACAGAGGCACTTGCTGTAGAAAAGAAAATACTTGGAATATTTCGGGAGAAAAACGGGTCAACCTCCAGTCAACGGGATCGAGATCTGGCGATCTCCTCGAGCTCGGGCCGGCGACCGAAGGAAGAGGACGGCGGCGCGGGGGAAGAAGATGGCGCGGGGAGGCGGTGAGGCGGCGGCGGGGGCGGCCGGCGGGTCGGCGGACGGCGGGGCAGGCCGGCGGGCCGGCGGGCGGCCGTGGCGACGCCGGCAAGGCGCAAGGGCGGCGGCGCGGCGGCGGGGGCAAGCGCGCGGCGGCGGAGCAGGCGCGCGGCGGCGGAGCACCGCGAGGCGCGGGCGGAGACGGGCGGGCCGCGCGGGCCCGACTCGGGCCCCGCGGGCCGGCGGCGGCGGAGGACAGGTGTCGCGTGCTGATTCGTCGGGCGGTGCGGGCGGACGTTGTCCGGCGGCGCGAGGTGGAAGACGCTAGGGTTAGACTGAGTTCGTTTTCGGGATGCCCACATATTTATAGGTAGAGGGAGCTAGGAGGCTCCAAATGAGGTGCGGTTTTCGCCCACACGATCGTGATCGAACGACCTAGAGCATGGAAGAGAGTTTGGTGGGTTTTGGGCTGGTTTTAGAGGGGGTTTTTGCTGGACACTCAAATGGACTTTGCGGATGCCCGGTTAACCGTTGGAGTACCAAACGACCTCCAAATGGAACGAAACTTGACCGGTAGTCTCCGGGTGGTATATTAAGGCCACTTGACAAGCCTCGGTCCATTCCGAGAAAGTTTGACACACGCACACGAAAGAAAACAAGAGGGGTGCACCGGAGGAGATAGGAGCGCCGGATTGGAAAACGGACAACGGGGAAAATGCTCGGATGCATGAGACGAACACGTATGCGAATGCAATGCACATGATGACATGATATGAAAATGCATGACATGACAAAATACAAAACGAAAGACAAAACCCGACAACGGAGGGAAAATCATAACACATAGCCGAAAAGGCAAGAGTCAGAGTTACAAATATGGCAAGTTACATGCGGGTGTTACAACACTCCACCACTACGAGAGGATCTCGTCCCGAGATCTAGGACTAAAAGAACTCCGGATATTCGGAACGGAGATGGTCCTCGCGTTCCCAGGTGGCTTCCCGGTCGGAATGGTGCGACCACTTCACTTTCAGGAATTTGATGGACTTGTTGCGAGTCTTGCGCTCAGTTTCTTCAAGAATAGGAACGGGGTGCTCATGATAAGACAAATCTTCTTGGAGGTCAATCTCTTCGAAGTTGATAGTGCGCTCAGGCGTCTTGAAGCACTTACGGAGCTGTGACACGTGGAACACATCGTGGACGTTCGCGAAGTTGGAAGGAAGCTCAAGTTGATAGGCGAGGTCGCCTCTTTTGCCAATGATCTTGAAAGGACCCACGTATCTAGGGGCAAGCTTCCCTTTGATACCGAAGCGACGAGTGCCTTTCATGTGAGAGACGCGGAGGTAGACATGGTCTCCGATCTCGAAAGCCAAATCACGATGCTTACTATCATAGTAACTCTACTGGCGCGATTGCGCGGCTTTGAGATTATCACGGATGACTTTACACATTTCTTCAGCTTCAGTGATTAAGTCATTGCCAAGAAGTTGACGTTCACCAGTCTCTGACCAATTGAGAGGAGTACGACACTTTCTGCCATAGAGAATCTCGAATGGGGCCTTGCCCGAACTCGCTTGGAAGCTGTTGTTGTAGGAGAATTCAGCATAAGGAAGACAATCTTCCCATTTCATGCCAAAGGAAATGACACAAGCCCTGAGCATATCTTCAAGAATTTGATTGACTCGCTCGACTTGGCCACTAGTTTGAGGATGGAAAGCTGTACTGAAGCGAATGTTTGTGCCCATGGCCTTCTGGAAGGAGTCCCAGAACTTAGAGGTGAAGATGCTTCCACGATCTGAAGAAATCAATTGTGGAATGTCGTGCAAGGAGACAATTCTGGAGGTGTAAAGCTCTGCCAGCTGAGCTGCTGTGATGGATTCTTTGATTGGAAGGAAATGAGCCACTTTAGAAAGCTTGTCGATGACAACGAAGATAGCATCATTTCCGCGCTTGGACTTGGGAAAACCAGTCACGAAGTCCATTTCGATATGATCAAACTTCCACTCCGGGATAGCAAGAGGTTGGAGGAGACCAGCTGGTCGTTGGTGTTCTGCTTTCACTCTTCGACAGACATCACATTCATTCACGAATTGAGCAATTTCTCGCTTCATTTGAGTCCACCAATACGACTGCTTGAGGTCATGATACATCTTCGTACTTCCAGGATGAATGGATAGGAGAGAATTGTGCGCCTCGTTCATTATGACTTTCCTTAGATCACCTTTAGGAACCACAATCTGGTCCTCGAAGAATAAAGTGTCTCTGTCATCAATGCGATAGCACTTGTATTTGGAAAGACCCTTGTCGATACCACGTTTCACCTTCTTCA